>NC_056745.1:82665451-82722951 GCF_019279795.1 Protopterus annectens | reverse complement strand
TATTTTGTAGTTCTCATTTGTATGTGTGTATATATAATTATAATGTCAGCAAAACCAGCATACACTGCATTAGTCCATAAAATCTGCTTTGTCGATATTACTATACATTTGTATATCCCACATGAATACTGTTTGTTACTTTGTTCCATTAATTACTTCATAGACATTGGAACAGTACAGTTTTTTAGATGTTTCAGAATCCCATCCTATATTAGAACACTTTATAACGTCATTGTTTGCAGCATGGCTAACAAAAGTAGAACTTACTGTGCAAGATATCTTGGTCATAGGCTAAAAAAAACACGAAGGATTCATTTTTCAGTTATACTAATATTTCTGTATTTTCATATTCTGTATTTTCTATATATTTATATTTTCATTACAGTTATTTTTATAGTTTTTCGTCAACATATATATTAAAAGGTGAAATGATTTAAATAGTGGACATTTCATATGAAATTAATGCATGATTCTGCAATCTAAAAGCAACAATTACACAATTATTTTCCAAGTCTCTTGCATGTCAGGTAGGTTGGTATTGTACATTTTCACCACAAGATGGCAGTAGAAACATTTGTTTTTCTGCATGCTGCATTCTGGGTTTGCATTCTGGACAGCTCTGGTGAGTGATTATAAGGTGTAGGAAACAAATATACAGACTGTCACTTCTCCTGTCTGAGCTGCATCATTTATGGAATGTTTTGTTTTTATCTGTTAAATTCATTTCACCTCATTAGTCAAAGCAAAATTTACTATCCAAAGAAATAATGTTCTAATTTCAAATACCAAACACCAAATACAAGTCTTTTACAATGCCACTATATTTTGTACTAGTGAAAGCCACAGCAGCAAAATATGTTAACAGGTTAGGGCTGAGGGGTCAGTTCATTCTTCCCTTTCCCCTTTGGGTTAAAATGTTTATAGACAGTCTCATCTCTGTGTTTTACCTTCTTTTTTAACAAGGCATTTGTCTCTACTTCATAGAAGTCATCACCTTTGAGGGAGTAAAAGCCCAGGTTATTACCACCTTATCAATAAATAAATTATTTGTCACATTATCACTTAGCTGACAGTTTTCCACCCTTATAAAAATTATTTTTATTTTTTTAATACACTATTTTGTCTTAAGAAATAATAAGTCTGTATGCGCCTCTGTTCTGTTATAGCTATTTAAAGATGCCTGCCATATAGCATCCCTTTCTCTTCTTTTTGCCCTCCAAATAACAGTAACCAAGTATGTATTTCAACTATATACTGCATCCCTGCATCTCCATTTCCCAGTTTTCTGCATATATTCAGTAGCTTGCAGGCTATCCTCTTATTATGTGCATTTGCTAACCAGGCAAGCCCACTGGATATGTGTCATTTTTCAGGGGTGACCCAGGACAGTAAGCATTTGGATGTGGGAGGAATCAAACCCTATATTGTTAGCAAATTAACAGCTTTGAACCTTAATACTCACTGCTCACTGCAAGGCTAAATGCCTTCTTCATAAGGCAGAGCACGGTTATGGCAACACTTCTATATATGCAGCAGGTAACTGTTCAAACCCAACACTTATTTCACAATTTGCGCTGGGGTGAATTCAGCCAACATCTGTCCGTAATTCAGTTAATATTCACCTGTAAACAATCAAGTTACCTCAAAAACCCATGATTCACTCTTGTAATGACAAAATCCACATCATGACCTCAACCAGCTCTGTGACATAGATGGCTAAAACCCAGATCGTGACTTAGCTGACCTGGGATTTATTAGTGACCCAGTCACAAGAAGTGCCAGCTAAGGAAGATTGGGATGAGCAGTCATTCTCTGCTCACCTGTACTGAGAGAAAGGGGTTGTTAGGTCTGCTGCATTGCCAGTACATATTTCACAGAGTGAAGTCCATGGCACGCAAAGTATTGGGTACAAGCTCATGTGGCAGCCTTTACTGGGCATGTACAACAAATGTACATACACACAAGAGAACGGTATAACAGGTCCTCACATTTATGACAGCACACATCAGCAACCAGAAGAGGGATAAAGGCCTGTACAGGGAAAACCCCTCATGTCTGCCCGAATGATGTCCATCTCTGGACTGGCTCTAGGTTCATTAGAAAACTAAATGGACACAATCGTTTATAGCAAGGCCAGGTGGTTAGCAGACAGGCACAGTATACAGAGAAGAACTTCAGTAAAACATATATTCTGTGATTCATGTTTCCTTGTCCCTGCTAACAAACTCTGGAAGAGAGGATTACTTCTACTTGTACTATGACAATTCTCTTTAAAATACACACTCAAAAACTCTTTATTGAATGACTACCTTCATATCTAAATGGGAGCGTCTTTGTGGAATTAAGGGATGATTCTCTGCTTGTGGATGTGCATTCTGATTGGATGGTTTTAAATATGCGCCTGCTATGAAGTCAGTATCTGTTAGAACAGTACAAAAATTAGCGATTTGTAGTATTTATTAGATGTTTTTTCTTGTTCATCATTCTTTCTAACACACAATATCACTTATTAGATTTTTTTCTTGTTCATCATTCTTTCTGACACACACAAACATGAAGATATATATATATACATGTATATATCATCATCATCATCATCAGCCCCCTTTTTCCCATTTTCTACATGGGGTCAGGGTATCGTGTTAACTGTCACCATCTCTCTTGAATCAGTGCCACACTCCTGCCTTCTTCGACACTCATGCCTAACTAGCAGGTCTTCTTTCACACAATCCATCCGCCTCTTTGCTGGATGCCCTTGCTTCATCTTACCTTCTTCCTGTCTATCCCAAATCTTCCTCACCAGACTGTGTTCTGTTTTTCTGCACTTGTACAAACCACCATCATCTGTTCTCTTTGATCTTTTCTGCAATTGGAGCTACTTTGGCTTCTGCTTTTATGTCCTCATTTCTTTGTCTGTCCCACAGTGTGCATCCTACCACCCTCCTCAGGCTCTTCATTTCCATCACCTCTAGCTTCTTCATCTGCTCTGCCTTTACTGCCCATGTTTCTGTACCATACAGCAGTACTGGCCATACCATTGTCTTGTACACCTTACTTTTCAGCTTCTTTGGCATTCTTCTGTCATAGACTACACCTGACACTCTATGTCAGTTGCCTGCAGCCTCTCTGATTCTAGTTTTGACTTCTTCATTCAGACTTCCCTTCTCCTCAACCACCTCTCCCAGATGCTTGAAGCTGTTTACTTGTTCCACTATCTTTCCTTCTATCTCTATTCTCAGCTTCTTCTGATTTCCCCAATTTGCTGCCATTACATGTATATATGTCTGTATATATTTATACACGTGTGCGTGTGTGTGTGTGTGTGTGTGTGTGTGTGTGTTGTTTGTGTGTGTGTGTGTGTGTGTGTGTGTGTGTGTGTGTGTGTGTGTGTGTTGTGAACAAGTAAATGCACATAGGTTCGTAGGTAAGTACTAGACTATTAGCCCTAGGGCCTATATAAGCCTAGCCAAAAGGTACCCTAGCTTTCGCCACCCAAGAAAATTATTTTCCTGTGTCCCTGTCGAGAAGAGCCACAGAAGTGATCCCTGGGGTGAATTTCCTATTTCCCATCCAATCATGAAGATTTTTCTTGAAGAGTGCTAATGAGGAGCTCTGTTTGACATAGATAGGTAGTCTGTTCCAGAGTATCGGAAGTCTCTGGGACAGGAATCTATCCCTCCAGCATGTTCTGTTTATTGTGGTGACAAGGTTTAGGTCCCTAGAGCATGTAGCTCGGAGGGATTGGGATTTCTTTAAGTGGAGCATGTCCAACAGCTCTGGGTTTGACATAGCTTTGTATGTTAGGCAGAGATCACCTCTGAGTAGGTGATATGCGACATAGTAAAGTTGGAGTTTTTTGAGATGGTCTGCGTAGGACATCTGTTTGAGGCCAGTAATCCTCTTTGTGAGGTATTTCTGTGGCCTTTCCAGTTGTTGTAGATGTCTTGTGAGGTACATACCAAAAGGGGCATTGTACTCTATAATGGGTCTAATGAGTGATGAGTAGAGGGGAACAATGACCTCTTTTTTTCTGGATGAAAACCTTTTGTGATGAGGTGAGCCACATAGAAGGATTTCCTGACCACTGTGGCAATGTGATTATCAAAGGAGAGACTACTGTCCACCTGTGTCTCAAGGTCTCATCACACTTTCCGTGTTAAGTAGACTACTACCTATGTACCTAAATCAAATACATGTATGCATGCTTAGGTTCATAGGTTCATAGGTTCATACTAGGCTATCTGCCCAAGGGCATTTATAAGCCTAGCCCATAGTTATTTGGCTTTCGCCACCCCTTTAGTTTGAATAAAACTATGCCTATTATTTTGCTGTGCCTCTGTCAAGCAGTGACACTGAAGTAATCCCTGGTGTATATCTGCGATCCCCCATCCATTGGTCAAGATTCCTCTTGAACAAGGCCAGCGAGGTGCTCTGCCTCACATGTACCGGGATTTTGTTCCACAGCATAGGGAGTCTCTGGGTGATGAATCTGTCCCTCCAGCACGTTCTATTAATAACCGTGTCAAGGTTTAAGTCTCCCGCCCTTGTGGTTCTGAGGGATCTAGATTATTTGAGGTGAAGCATATTCATCAAATCAGGGTTTGACATGGCCTTATATGTCAGGCACAGGTCACCTCTGAGCAAGCGGTATGAGACTGAATAGAGCTGGAGTTCTTTCAGTCGGGCAGCATAAGACATATTTTTGAGACCCTTTATCCTTTTGGTGAGGAACTTTTGGGGCCTTTCCAGCTGCTGCAGGTGTCGGGTCAGATACATTCGAATGGGGCATTGTACTCAATCATAGGTCTAATGAGTGATGAGTACAGGGGACGATGACCTCCCTTGATCTAGATGTGAATCCCTTCATGATCAGGTGGGCAATGTAGAAGGTTTTCCTAACCACTTTAGCAACATGAGTGTCAAACGAAAGGCTACTGTCAACCTGGGTCCCCAGATCCCTGATGACTTCTTCTGTGCTCAGTGGATTGCCACCTATATGGTAGCTAGGGGTAACCTTGTTTTTCCCGAAGGGTATGACTATGCATTTCTTGGCATTTAACTTTAGGCCATGGCTCTGGCACCAGTTATCCGTTTCTGTGAGGCCCTTCTGAAGGATGTCTGTGTCAGATGTGTTTTCGACTATGGCGCCCAGTTTGCAGTCATCTGCAAACTTTGTCAGCCATAACCCTCCTGTGTTTGCTTGTACTTCAGAAAAGTAGATGCCAAACAAGAGTGGACCCAGGACTGAGCCCTGTGGGACACCACTTGTGACAGGCTTTGAGTCTGACATGGCTCCAGCAACTCTGGCCCTGTGGGTTCTGTCACTTAGCCAGTTTGCAACCCATCTTGTGATGTATGGGTTTACATTCAAGCTGATGAGTTTTTCGATGATACCTGAGTGGGGTATTGTGTCGAAGGCCATTGCCAGGTCAAGGTAGGCTGTATGGACTGCCTTTCCCTCATCAATGGCCTTGGTGACTGTCTCGAAAAAGTCAACCAAGTTTAAAAGGCATGATCTGCCTTTGACAAAGCCAAACTGGGTTGGATCCAAAGTCTGCAAGTTCTCTATGTCTTTATTTATGAGTTCCATTATGATCCTCTCCATGGCTTTGCAGATAAGGCTTGTCAAGCTAATGGGACGGTAATTTCCAGGGTCGGTGGAGGCACCGCCCTTGTGAAGTGGGACCACAGTCGCCGTCCGCAACTCCTTGGGTACGTATCCTGAGGTGAGGCTAAGATTAAACAGCTGTCCTAACTGTGGGTTTAATTCCTCATTGAGTTCGTGGAGCACACAGCCGGGGACACCATCCGGTCCCATGGATGCTGTGTTTTTGCTTTGGAGAGCAGTTCTCACCTGGGCGTTGGAGATGTTTGGGGGCTACAATTCTCTTGTATAGATATCTCTCCTTTTGGGGAGGGGAGAAGTTTGCACTGAACCTGTCAGCCAGTATGTTGGCAATGTGTGTAGGTTCAGTAATCTTCACATCATTTTGAACTAATTCTGAGCATATCTGGGAGTTTCCTCCTAGGTTTCTAACATAGCTAAAGAAGACCTTATGATTGTCTTCCTTGGCGATTTTTCTCTCAAAATTTGCCTTGGATGATTTTATGAGAGCTCTTAGTTTTTTACTTATAATGATCAAAGGTGTCTTACCTTTCAAGGATTTTGCTCTATCTTGTAGTAGCTTCCTCCTTTTGTTGTAGAGCTTGTTTATGGCTGGGGTCCACCAGACTGGACGCTTGCCTTTGGTACAAAGAGTCTTAGTTTTGTTTGGGATTGCCTGATCCATGCAGTCCTGTAGGTGCTGGTAGAAGGCATTTGTAAGTGATTCAGTGGTTTGAGTAATGTTTACCACTGGCTCAGGGGCCTTAAAGGAGACCACACTTGTTTTTAGAAGTGTGAAGTCGGCTTTTGAGAAGTTTTTCACTGTGGTCTTTTTTATTTCAGGTGGGGGCGGGATGAGGACCTCCAGCGAGATTAGTTTATGATCTGATCTCACCAGTGAGGGGTATACTTCCAGTGTTGAACATTGTGATCCCATGTTCGTGATGATGAGATCAAGTATGTTTTCTCCTCTTGTGGGTGACTAGTTGTTCCATGGCATTTGAGTTTATGAACTCCAGGAACCTTTGGGCTAGAGTGTTTGGGCTTGAGTAGTGTTCCCAGTCTATATTAGGGTAGTTGAAGTCACCTAGTATGATGGTGTTTGGAGATACATTTATCCCCTCCATTGTTTTCAGGAAGGCCATGTGAGGTTCCTGAGTTTGAGAGGGTGGCCTGTAACATGCTACAAATTGCAGAGCAGTCTTGCCTATGGTTAATTGCACCTGGATGGTCTCCGATGCATCGTGCGTTGCCACCAACCTTGAGGTGTGGGTGTCCTTTATGAATATGGACACCCCCCCCCTCCTTTCTTGGTGTTGTCTGGATTTTGGGGCCGGCATGATATGAGGTGAAACCTGCTAGTGCTGGGGTGCTCTCAGGAGCCTTGAACCAGGTTTCTGTCACAGCACAGACATCGATGTTCTCCATACTGAGAAGGGCCTCGAGTGCGTGCATCTTGAGATTGAGACTTCTGGCATTGAGCAGCATTACCCTTAGTTTTTTTACTTTTTTGTGTTCTAGGGTGGTAGGTTTCGAATTTGAGCCTTGCCTAAAAAAGGCACTATGGGGGTGGCAAGAGCCTATGCCAATATCCGGAAGCCTAGGGGTGACAGGTGCAAGCCGTCCCTTGCGAAGCAGCGTGGCTTGTCCAGCATGTCATCCCAGGCAGACAGACATTGGATCCCCTTTGAATGACACCAGAATTTATGCCAATTATTAAAGCTGATCATCTTATCACTGTATTGTGACATCATTCTAGGTGAAGGTAGGATACTGCTCAAGGTCAGGGTCATACCTGCATGGGCTACATAATCAGAGAGCTCCTCAATGTCTCTTTTCATGTAGTCCAAGGAGGTACGTCTCAGGTCGTTGACACCAGCGTGGACAATGACTGAGTCATACTTGTACCTGCTGTTGAGAGACCTGAGTGCTTGTGTTATGTGGCGGATTCTAGCGCCCGACAGGCAGCTTACTGTGACCTTCTCCTTACTCAGTCTGGTGAGCGGGACGTCAGTGTGTCTGACTATGGAGTCACCTATGACAAGTATGTTTGGTGTTGTATTTGGCCTTAAGGGCAGTGACTGCTTTGCACACTGATTTTGTTGTTTATGTGTTGTTTGTGTGGTGTATTGAGTTTGCAGTTGCTTGGGTGTCTGCTTTGGAGGCCTCTGCTGTTTAGGTAAATTTTTACTCAGAGCCGAGTATGTCTTAGTGTGTTTATGTGTTTGATTCAGTGGTGTGGTTGAGTTATGTGAGACTGGTATTGTGGTGTGTGTAGTTGCCTTCTCCTCTTGCCTGGTCTTGCCAGTCCTGAGTTGAGAGAGCTCAGCCTCCAGTCTGGCTAAATAGCTGCATCTCTCATAAGTGTTAGTGTTACGTGGGAGGAGGAGAGGGTTGTCCGTGTACATGAGGCAATTGTAACATTGTCTCAGAATTCCCAGATTCACCAACTGGGCAGGAGAGGACGCCAGCATCTGACCCTTCGACATGCTAGAAAGAATTATGAGTTGGTATGAGACAGAAAAGTAGTGGGCTTAGCAGGGAAGTGGGCACTTCTGGGGGGTTTTGCTAGTGAGAGATTTGTATAATATAGGAGTGCTTGACCTGCAAAGAGAATGCTTATAAGACAAGGGATATGCTTATAAGACAAGTGCTGAGCTTTTGAGAAGAAAAGCTATTTGGAACAAGTGCTGCACTTTTTAGTGTAGGTGTAAACTGTTTAGGTTCCTAACAGAGCAGTTCTAAGGGAAAAATTGAAGAACAGACTTTCTAGAGCCAGAAAGAATTTAACCTTGTTTAACCGGCTACCGATGCTGCTCTAGTGGCAACTCAGCTAAATCGCTAAAGCACGTTAAAGCGTGCTTGATAGCAGGGGCTGGAAAGAAGCAGGAATAGACCCAAAGGGAAAATAAAACTACAGTTTCAAGTCAGTAACCACCTCTATGGGGGTCAGGGAAGCTGCTCAATGTTAGTCACTGCCACTGATCAACAGAGAGACCCTCCTTCAGCCCAAGCAAAAATGGCCTCACAGAAACTTTCAAACAGTTCAGGAACAGCAAGCCTGTAACTGAACTTTTTAACTCTCAGAAAAGTGGGAAAAATCAAGATTTTTTTTTTTTGTTTTTACAGAGATAGCAGAGGTTCACAAGTAATATCAAGTTATAACAGTGCAGTAAATGACCCCACACAAGAGTGCTAGGTCAAGGACAGAAAATATGCAAGTTTTAAGAAAAAAACGATTTAAAATTAAGTGCAAACAGGAAATTCAGCAAACAGCTTTTGGTTGTGCTCTAAATACATCTACTAATACAGAAATCTAGTTTAACAAGCCAGAAAATGCTCAAGCTAGGCAGCTATGCAGAAAAACTTAGCAAATAAACAGAGAAAAAATACTTAAAATCTCAACAGTGGCTCCCTTCTTCTCTCAGTGTTTTTTCCTCTTAGAGGGTGCTTCACCAACAGCCAACAAGCCTGAAAAGACGCCCAAACCACGAGGCAACTAGGTTTTAAGAGAGGAAAATGAAGGAGTTATGGAAATGACCCCTAGTGGCCAATAAAACTACAGTTTCAAGTCAGTAACCACCTCTACGGGGGGCAGGGAAGCTGCTCAATGTTAGTCACTGCCACTGATCAACAGAGAGAGCCTCCTTCAGCCCAAGCAAAAATGGCCTCACAGAAACTTTCAAACAGTTCAGGAACAGCAAGCCTGTAACTGAACTTTTTTAGATATATAAAAGTATACTAAACTATTTTGTACTAAAAATAACAACATAAATAAATATACATGTAATCAACTATTAATAACTCATAAAATTATACCTTGCATTAATTTGTACATATACTAAAACATACCAATCTTATTTAATATGTGTAATGTGTGGTATTTAAAATAAATTATGTATAAAAACCTCGCCTAACTTTAATTTTATATTGTATGGAATTATTGTAATATACCAGAGGTCTAATATGATATAATGTGTATGATACCATAAGATTTTTAGTAGAGTAAAATAGATTAAATGAACATATATTTTTAACACTGCTGACAAGTATTACTACAATTGATTTTATTATATATAGTTATATGTAATCCATCCATTTAACCCATTATAACCAAAAAATGATGTAATATATGTTTTTACCATTAATTAGACTATATATTTATTTTTGTAACACATCGTCTATTTCCCATAAACCCTATTCAATTTCAATAATGGCATGATAGTCAAATATTCGTTTATACCTGGTGGAATATATGAATTCAAACGTATTTGCCATTTCAATTCCTCCATGTCTAAATGGTACATAGTTGTCTTCCCCTGTAAATCATATTTAATTTGATTAATGACCACAAATTTAAATTTGTGGTCATTATTTTCAATAACATGTCTCGCTAGAGCATTAGTACTCTTATGATGTTGTATATCTAAAAGGTGTTCTTTGATCTGCTCTCTAAATTGTCTTTTTGTTTTCCCTACATAGAAGGCTTTACATTGTTGACACAAAGCCATATACACTACATTTGATGTTAAACAATTATAATGCCCATATATCCTAATTTTACAACCATTAATCATTATTTCTGTACCAGAACACTGTATATAACTGCATGTGGTACATGTTCCACATTTAAAATTTCCTTTACTTCTATTACTGTACTTATTAATGTTTCCTTTATTTTCTAATATATTTTTAAATGATGGACTCTTTTTATATACAAATTTTATTGGACCTTGAAAAAGTTGTCTCCAAGTTTTTTCGTTCATAAAGAAATCCCAATTTTTTCTAATTATGCTTTCTATATCCTTAAAACAATCATTATAATTGATGATATACAATGGAACATTATTAAAATAGTTTTTCTCTAACATTCTTTTATTATCTAATGTTGTTTTATTTAGAGAACCAGTTTTTAATATTGCAGTATAAATTCCATTTTGTCTCTTATTTTTTACTTCATTGTATATTCTAACACAAAACTGTTCTGGATATCCTCTATTCATAAATAGTTGCATAATATATTTAAGTTCTTTTATAAAATCTTGCTCTTCACTTACCATTCTGGCTGCCCTGACCATCTGCCCTTTGATAATAGCTTTTTTCTGATGGTCAGGGTGCCAGCTATTGAAATGCAAATATGCATTAGAAAAGGTGGGCTTTCTATGTATTTGTGTTTTTAAGATGTTTGTTTCTTTGTTATATACAATATCTACATCCAAAAAAGTGATTTTCTCATCATGAACATGATGTGTGAATCTTAGAAATTTTACTGTAGTATTTATATATTCCAAAAAAGTTTTTAACATGTCTTTTTCATGGTCCCAAATGATAAAGATATCATCTAAATATCTAGTATACATTTTGAGATGTTTACGAAAATCCGATTGAAACAAATAATTATGTTCCCAATAACTCATAATGAGGTTTGCATACATGGGGGCACATGGTGCCCCCATGGCTACCCCATGTACTTGCTGGTAATAACTTCCTTCAAAATATATGAAATTATTATTTAAGACGATATCCATCAAGTTTATTAATGTATTAATTTGTTCTTGTTCATATAAGTGTGTGTCAAACAATTGTTCTTCAAGCCATATAAGGCCAATATCATGAGGGATTGTTGTAAAAAGGTTTACGACATCAATTGTTACAAAAGTATATTCATTTTTCATATCTATTTCTTTTAATTTACTCAAAAAATCCCATGAATCTTTTGTTATATAAGTAAAACATTTCATACTCTCCTTGAAGAAATAATCCAAGTAATGACTTATATTACATGTTATACTTCTATTTCCATCTACGATAGGTCGAAATTGTAGATTATTGAGGTCTTTATGTATTTTTGGTATCCCAAAGATACCACTTATTACTGGATATTCATTCTGTAAATATTCATGTTCATTCTCAGTGATCTCTCCCTGGTATAACATATTATCTAGTAATACTTCTATTCTTTTAAAGGCTATATTCACTTGGTTCTTACTTACTTCAACATATGTGTCACTTAGTAACATTGAAGTAGCAGTATGTATTCTGAAGAAGTTCGTATGAACGAAACCTAGGTCAATAAAGAAATTTTGGAGAAGAAACGTGTGGTGGCTTTTCGGTTGGTTTGGTTCCAGTTGTTACAAGTGAATTTTTTATCAATTCTGGGTTCTGCTTTTCATCTCCTTATTGGCATCGACTGCATCTTGCTTTTCAACATCAGGTCTGCTGTAAATATTGGTTATTTGTTTAACATAAGTTTGTCTTAGCAGGATAGTGTAAGGTCTATCTTTAATTCTCGAGAATTACATCTAGTAGATAACCCCAATATTTCTGATAGTAATATTATTGTTTTGTTGTTGTATAAACTAATTTGTGAGATGAGATATATTTTATAGCTAGTTTGCTAAAATCGTCCAATGTGATTGGAGATGTGACAGTCCAATTTTTTGTGTTGTAAAATGTAATAAGAACATACATTGTGATAAGGATATGTTTTAACATTTTCGAAGTTTATTTGTGTTAGTGTGCAATACAGCCGTCTCACACGACAGGGTTGATTTTTCATATCCCATTTTCTCTAATCTGGCTCTTAAAGAGCACCATAGGTTGTGTACCTTCCTACAGTCCCACATAACAAGAAGAATATCAGCTGTTTGGTTTGGGCAGTGTGGGCATATGGGTGAAAATTTGGGATTGAGTTTATTTAGCTTTGATGGGGTATAATATACATTGTTATTTATCATAATTTGTGTGTATAGCAGCCTCTTAAAGGGAATAAAATTGACCGTATTTTCAATGGCCAGTCTTTTGCTTTCTTCAGTAATTGTTTTTTCTCTTGCCAATAAGTTGAGAATAATAGAGAATTCTGGTATTTTATGCTCATTACAAGTTTATATGTCCTAGAAATTGTTTTTCCTTTAGTCGCAAGATTTTTTAGTATTAGTTTTACTAAGTTAATGTCCTGCAGATCGACATTAGTTTGTGAAAATTTAGCATTTATAAGATCATGGATTTGGCTAAGAATGACAGTATATTTCTTAGGAAGGTTGAGTTTCAATCTTAGTTGTAGTATATTGGATTCTTTCCATTTATAAATTTCCCATATTGTAAGATCTTTTATCAGAGGGTAGTTCGTTAGATTTAGGGGTTTATTATTTATTAGTAGGTTAGGATTTAGGTGGAGCGGTTGTATAAAGGCAAGAGCATTGAATAGTTGTATTGATTTGATTAACTTTTAAGTAGTTAGGATCATATACTTAATTAGTGGGTGTAAGTTCTTTGTGAATAAAGCTTTTCGATTTAGGTTTGAAAAGGGAAGAGGTATGGTGTTATATCCAAGGGATTTAAGTTGTTCAAACCAGATTTTGGTCCACTGAGGTATCCAGGTATTAATGTATGGGTCATGGTATATTATCTGTATTAGCCTGTAAGCAGTAATTATACTATAATAAAGTTTGAAGTCCGGCAAACCCAATCCCCCCTTATCCTTGGTAAGTCCAAGTTTACCATATTTAATTCTAGTAGATTTGGGATACCATAAGATTCGTGATATAGCTTTTTCTATATCAAGAAAGAATTTTTGGGGAATATTTAAGAATGTGGCATTTAATTGAAAGAGTATTCTTGGTAATAGATTCATCTTGACGACACTAGCTTTTGAAAGTAGAGACATTCTTCCATCTATTAATATCACTTTCAATGTTAGTCCATGTGCATAGTAAGTTATTCTTTATGATTTCCCTAAAGTCGGGAGTAAGTAGTATTCCTAGGTATTTTATCTGGTAGTTAATCTTGATCTCACTCTCGGGAAAGTAATATTCCTTATGGCCTATAAGATTCAAGGGAAATAGATGGGATTTATTTGCATTTAATTTATAGTTAGAGATTTCGGAGAATTCAACTATCGCTTTGAATATTTTTGGAAGATCAGTGGTGGGAAGTTGAAAATATATATTTAAGTCAGTTTACATGTAAATGTGTTCATGGGTTAGAGTTTGTGTAAGAATTAGGTAAGGGGAAAGATTTACTGTTTTGTATGTTTGATGTATATGTTCTGAGTTTTTTGTCATTTGTAAGGGAATGTGTTTTTAGTAATGCAATGTTTAGGGTTAGGGTTTAAGGTCAGGGACAGTGTGAGTGTGGTGTGATGGTAGAGCAGTGGATGGCTCCTCTCCTTGAGTAAAATGGGCTGGGGGGCTACAGTATTATTAAGCTGATACAGTATGGCTAGCCTGGCAGAGTAATACTGTTACAATGCAGATGGCACAGAATAGTAAAAGAGTTAAACCTGGGGCAGTATGTGAGGACAATAATATTACATTTGAGGCAACAAGGATAGTATACAATGTAAAGGTAAGGGAAATTATTCAGGGAGGGAGAAAGGAATAGACTGCATGGGGGTTACATAGGTGTGACAATATTTTCTAGGGGCATAGTTTTTCATTTGTAACAGCTGGAGGCATTTGAGAGTAATCAAAAGCTGAGGGGAGACAGGAAGGGTTATATTATTGCTTGATATGCACAGATTTAAAGTGTAGGAACAGTCTGGGGGCTTTGAAGCTGATGATGCTAACAAGTTTATTTTTCAGTGGGTCACAATTGACCTGCATAGGAACTTGGCCCAACTGGGAATTTTTCTGTACTGTCAAATGTCAAATGTCTTGGATGGATATACAAATGCAGTTGCAAAACTTGATGTAGGTGATGTGCAAGGAAAGAGACCAGCAGTGGCTTAAGGTGGTCTTTTAGGAAGTACTCAAAAGGAGGATCAGGAACAAGGTTAGTAGCTGGACACAAAGAAGATGAACATTTATAGGTTCATAGGTTCATAGGTAGGTACCAGGCTATTGGCCCTAGGGCCTATATAAGCCTAGCCAAACAGTACCCTGGCTTTTGCCAACCAAGAAAATTATTTTTCTGTGCCCCTGTCAAGCAGAGCCACAGAAGTGATCCCCGGGGTGAATTTCCTATCTCCCATCCAATCATCAAGATTTTTCTTGAAGAGTGTTAATGAGGAGCTTTGTTTGATATAGCTAGGTCGTTTGTTCCAGAGTATGGGAAGTCTCTGGGGACAGGAATCAATCCCTCCAGCATGTTCTGTTTATTGTGGTGACAAAGTTTAGGTCCCTAGAGTGTGTAGCTCAGAGGGATTGGGATTTCTTTACGTGGAGCATGTCCAACAGCTCTGGGTTTGACATAGCTTTGTATGTTAGGCAGAGATTTCCTCTGAGTAGGCAATATACGACAGAGTAAAGCTGGAGTTTTTTGAGACAGTCTGCGTAGGGCATCTGTTTGAGGCCGGTAATCCTCTTTGTGAGGTATTTCTGTGACCTTTCCAGTTGTTGTAGATGTCTTGTGAGGTACATATCAAAAGGGGTGTTGTACTCTGTAATGGGTCTAATGAGTGATGAGTAGAGGGGAACAATGACCTCTTTTTTCCTGGATGAGAAACCTTTTGTGATGAGGTGTGCCACATAGAAGGATTTCCTGACTACTGTGGCAATGTGATTATCAAAGGAGAGACTACTGTCCACCTGTGTCTCAAGGTCTCATCACACTTTCAGTGTTATGTAGACTACTACCTATGTGGTGCACTTTTGGGAATTGAGCTTGAGGCCATGGCTTTGACACCAAGCATCTGTCTCACTAAGGCCCTTTTTGTAGGATGTCCACATCATTAGGAGTTTTGATTATGGGTCCTTGTTTGCAGTCATCTGCGAACTTTGTTAGCCAAAGACCTTCTGTGTTAGCCTGTACTTCAGAGAACTAGATACCAAACAGGAGAGGTCCCAGGACTGAACCCTGTGGTACTCCACTTGTCACTGGTTTGAGTCAGATTTGGAGTCCACTACTTTCACAGTGTGGGTTCTGTCCGTGAGCCAGTTGACAACCCATCTTGTGACATAGGGATTTATACCTAGTTTAGTGAGTTTGATGAGTGATCTGAGTCAGTCAGTTGGCTGTGTCACATAAGAGGTACTGAGATTGTGAAATAGAAGAAGGTAAGGAAGTAGAAGATGTGCATGAGGTTTTACAAGTACAGGCACAATGTCTGGTGAGTATTTAGAAATTCCAACATGCAAAACTTAAAAGAATGAAAAAAAAAGAAGTCTGGAGAGAAGGTAAATAAGGATAATAACTGACTGAGGAAGGAATGGGAAGCAAGAAAGAAAACAGAATGAAAGGGAAGAAACAGAGTTCGCACAGCAGTAAGCAGCAGGCAATGGGGAAACAGCTGTGACTGGTCAATATGGGAGTAGGTGGCTACACCAAGCAGGGCCATGACTGACCTGAGGGCAGTCTTGATGGCAACTTTGGCAAAAGGCAGGATTGCGAGAGTGAACATGCCACAGATGGGGGGGGGGGTCATTAACACTAAGAGTGAGATTCCAGAGTGTAATGTGTTAAGCCAAGGGAGGAGCCATCCACTGCTCTACAATTTTGATGGCGTCAGATTCCACAGTGTAATATGTTAAGCCAAGGGGAGGAGCCATCCACTGCTCTACCATCATGATGGCATGAGATTCCACAGTGTAATGTGTTAAGCCAAAGCCATCCACTGCTCTGCCATCATGATGGAGTGAGACTCCAGAGTGTAATGTGTTAAGCCAAGGGGAGGAGCCATCCACTACTCTACCATCATGATGGCGTGAGATTCCACAGTGTAATGTGTTAGGCCAAGGGGAGGAACCATCCACTGCTCTACCATCATGATGACGTGAGATTCCACAGTGTAATGTGTTAAGCCAAGAGGAGGAGCCATCCACTGCTCTACCATCATGATGGCGTGAGATTCCACAGTGTAATGTGTTAAGCCAAGGGGAGGAGCCATCCACTGCTCTACCATCATGATGGCGTGAGATTCCACAGTGTAATGTGTTAAGCCAAGGGAAGGAGCCATCCACTGCTATACCATCATGATGGCTTGAGATTCCACAGTGTAATGTGTTAAGCCAAGGGGAGGAGTCATCCACTGCTCTACCATCAATGATGGCTGATGATTTTTGTTTAGCCAGTGAAGGCCGCCTAGTTACAGAAGGTGAAAAAACTAACTATTAGGCTGGCAGCTTCCAATTAGACAGACATGGGAGAGGGTGTCGGGAGTTCATAGGTTCATACATTAATACTAGACTAACTCCCCTTGTGGACCATTTTAGGCCTAGCCAATTACGTCATGTAAGAATCAAACCTTGCACCTTGTGCCTGTAAGGTAAACACCTTAACCATTATACAAACCTCCCACTTTGATGTGATCATAAGTATTTTAACCATAAGTAAAGAATACCCACAAGGGAACTTGAGAGCACCACACAGTCCATATCATTGGGAAGATGACTTTGCATCTTTTAAAGATAATTTCAGAAGGCAAGAGTTGCCCAAAATATCCTTTGCATTTTACTGCTGTGCACAATAATAATTTCCATTTACATGACCAGAGTCCCTCAGCAGTCGAGCGCCAAAATGACACAGAAAGACTGCTTCATTCTTAAGTCTTCAGCAGCATACAATGCCAATTCCCTTCCCAAACTTTTGCTACAAAAGTATGTACATTCAAAGGGGACTGAACGGGGGCAGGAGAAACATGGGAACATTCACTGAATTAAAGGTCTGAGTATTATAAAACAATACTGTGAGACTCATCAGCAGATCCTAAGATGAGTTGGGCGTAGTGGGCAAGAAGCTCAGTGCATGATCAGTGAGGGCAGATGTTTTGCACATAACCGGTGTTAGTGCGCACATGTCAATTGTAGATATAGACATTCCTGCATGGTGAGTGAGAAATATGGGATTTGCATGAAGGTATGTTATACAGTGGGGTACAGGCCCTTTGTGGGTTTTCAAGGCCCCAGATGGCTCTTTCCTGATGATAATAAAAAAAAAAAAATAACAATAATAATATAGTGGTTAGACAAATATCCTAATAAAGTTGTGTTAGCCATTTTGAAAGAAGGGTTTTTGGATTTCTGGCTAAGAGTTTAGGGGAGGTGGGGGAACTGAAGAAATTAAAGTCAGAGAATACCCAAACATATGTCAAAAATCAAAAAGGAACTTGAAGTGGGACAGTTAACTGGACCCTTGTTTAATTGGTTCCCTATTACGCCGTCGCAGATGCAGGTTGTCGAATGCATCTTTGTCGAACAGTAAAGTGCAAAAAGGCAAAATAGCAAAGTGGCTTTTCAGCAAATTCTTTCCCTGGGAAATAATTTGTTTGGCCACTTTCACTACTTTACCTTTTCGGCACTATAGTGCGATGTCGAAGATGGTATATTTAAGTAGGGTGTGTGTGGGAGGCACAGCCCCCCACGTCAGGAGGTGTGGGGGGCAAAGCCCCCCACATTAAGTAATGTTGTACTGTTTTTTTTTTCGGAACAGCAATTGTTTTCCATCAGAAAATAATCGCTTTTCTGAAGTTTTGACGTTGTAAGCTTTCACTTACATGGGGTCGATTATCTGTCGTTCGCTCTTCTGAGCATACGATATGATAATATAGACCCGTTTAATCCACCCCAAAGAGAAATAGCTAGTAGCAAAGAAACAATTGGAGAAGTTATGCTTATTAGGTTCTAGGTTATCACTTTTATGTGGTGGAATGCAAGCTGCCAAAGTAGGAACAGAAGGAGGGAGAAGTGGATATGGACTCTAGTCCTCCCCATGGATGGGATTGCCTGAATAAAAGATGCAACTTTTTTAGCCACCATCTTTCAGCAGATTGTAAGGTGGCCCTGGACATAATTAGCTAAGAGGCAAGACAGGTTTGAATATTGGTGTGAAATTCTTCTTTGATAATCCTGCCTGCTGCATATCTCCTGAATTATGATTTGGCTGATTAGAGTAGTGAATTCAATTAACTTCTAACCAGTTTGACTGAAATGGCTTAATATACATGGCTGCAGTCTTTTAAAATCCATGGAACTAAATGATACATTAGTGAAGGCAAGTATGAGGTTACGCAGTTTGCATGGAAATGTGATAATAGCAAATATGCAGTAAAGATGAAAAATCAGTGGTAATTCATGTTGGGACTGGAGGCACAAAACAGGTAAGTGCATACCTTATCTGCATACCTTATCCCAGAGAAAAAATGAAAAAAACACAGAAGAAGAAGAGAGATTCTGTGTGATCACTGTTCTTTGAAATCATCAGTACTTCATCTGATCATTAAAATTTAACTATAAAGCCCAAATGAAGCTCATCATCAAAGACTATAAAGCGCCAATCAGGACTCTAGATAAGAAAATTAATCAATGCGAAGTTTGAAAAGTTTAGGACCCCAGGAAGGTATGAGGCTGAAAGGAGGAAGAACGCTCACTGCTTGGCCTCCTGCTGAAGTTGTTGCCCCAACAATCCATCAACATGTTAGCAATAACCTCCTGGAAAGTTCTTACTTGCCCGCAGGAGCATACTGTTTAACAGCAACAATTAGAACAGCTCAGATGACGTGAGAAAATTGCCTTCCAGCTCTTCCCACACAAACACACATGAAGGGTCAAAGGTTTACAATTGCTGTTTCAAACTTATGGCCAGTTTTTTTGTTAAATGCATTTATGAAGGTTCAGAGTTAATAACCTTCCATACATTTTTGCCTGGACCACTTGGAAAATCCCAAATATAAAATTTGTCTGGCAGTTAGCATGGAGGATTGTGGCTTTTAGCTGTTGGAGAGTTGCTTCTTATGGTCTAAGGTTTGATTCCCTCAGCGTCTGCTTGCCTGCTGTATGGTCCAAACAGGTCATATAACTAGAAAACACTCTGGGGCAGGTGGAAATTTGGGCTAGGCCTCTCAATTGTCTCGTGGACTGAATGCCTTGTAACTACCTATGAACTGTAACAAAACAACATCAAAACAAATGCCACTAATAAAAATGCAGAAAGTCTGGAAGGAATACAGTTAGAGAACTGGGTCATGGCAATCTGCTCATTTTGGAAGCTCAAGTGTAAAGCAGTTAGAGACGTGTTGCGTGATCAGAACTTAAGTTACCAGAATAACGTGGACTGCAGGCAGGGAGTACACAGGATATCAAAAATAAAGTAAGTAGCCATCTTGCACCATCTTACTCATGCATGCTAACCCTAATTGTAACCCTACACTTATCCCTGCCCCTAATCCTAACCCTACACATTGTATTACTAAACATCTTTTCTCTAACAATAGCACTACACAAAAGAAAAGGACACAGAATGCACAACACAAAAATACACAACACTGACTCTATCCCCTCACCTGACCCTTACTCTAACCTGAGAACACTTGCATACTCACACCATTTACTAAAACAAAATCTTGCACCTCTTTACAACCATCATGCTTCCATTCAGACATTAATTTTCTTGCACTGTTCTGCATACCTACACTATATAAACTAAATTCAACCATATATGGTTCACACAAATGAGCATTCACTCATTTGTGCATTATTTCTTATAGTCACAAAATCTTCTACCAAATCTATAGCCTACCTTTTGAGTTATAACCAAAATAAAGGCAAATTTATATGTTTACACTATCTATATATATGTCTATTACATTTGAATGCACATAATTAGAACCTAGGGCATATTTTCACTGGGGCACTTCCTGAACCTCTTTTAATAAATATTGTTATTTTGCAAGGCTTTATATCATACTATGATAGATTTATCTTTTAGACATGTTACCTGTTCAGGTTACTATATGTTTATTTTATGGCTTTAATTGCAAATGACAATAAGGTATTATACTTGCATTGTTTCACCATGGTAATCATACTGAATTTTACTTTATTATTATTCTAAAATGTTCTGTTATTGTGCACTGCATGCATTATTTTTATCTGTGGGTTATTTATATTACTGCCTTTTCTGGATTTCCACTGTAAACCAGCTAAAGTAGATTAGCCCGGCAGCAATACAAACAAAGAAACTATGCAAACAGACTGAGTCAACAAGCCTTTTTATCTCTTCTTTAGCTGGGATAGGACATACAATGATATTTATGTTTGCCTGTCCGTAAGATATTTTCAAGACAAAGCATGGGTCTATGTCCAGCCTATACTGGGGTTAGCAATTTACCACTGAGTGTCTATGTAATTCCTGCATGAGAAGGAACTATAATGGGGTGTGTTGTTCTTCCCTTTCATCTTTCATTCTGTTATCATGGTTGTTTTTGAGCAGAGTTTACTGATGTCATAAATAAAGGATTAAATGCTATGAACTGTGAAGTAGAAAGCATCATAAAGAAATAATAAATCAGAAAAACACAGTCATGCTGCAGTAAGCAACCGATCCCATTGCATGTAGTGAGCATTTTGGAACCATTATCACATACGGATTAAAAGCATTCAGCAGTGCTCTTCCATTTCAGTCTTTTTTTTTACCTCTGTAAAGGTAAAAAATGGTTTTAAGGTAACTTGTTTTGTTCCTAAAAGAAATATAAAGGCATTGTGGTACTATGTCACTGCAGTACTGGTAGCAAAACATAAGCATTTACATTCTTAAAAAATATATCATCATCTTATAAGAAAATATTTGTTTTTAATCTGGTTATGTTTTACAGGATGGGATTGTAGATTTCGGGGAATATGTGACTGCCATCAGCATGCTGGTACAAGGAACACCAGAAGAGAAGCTCAGATGGTCATTTAATCTCTATGACAAAGACAAAGACGGTTTAATCACTCACTTTGAAATGTTAGAAATTCTGAAGGTAGGTATCATCTCACCTTTTTAAAACAAAGACAAATAAAAGAACAGATGACAAAAAGAAGAAGAGGATGTAGAGAGGTTATCTCTAGTCTGAAGATACAGGTGACACCACCAGAAAGTTTCTTCCAAACCATTGAAAACAAAGTAGATGATGACACTTAAGTCATAGTAGAAGGACATGGCCATGGGCTGCAGAATTAGAAAGGTCAGATGTATCACAGAAAACGCATTCCAAAGTGGCTGCTGGTGTGAAGGAATGGACAAATGTGCCGGCTATCAGTATTAGCAGGTTACACTATTGACAGCTGTATGTGTATTTGAAATTAATAACATGTTGATGGCTGCCTAGCATGTATAAATTAAAAGTACATGGCTTTGCTGAGTAAAAGGCAGGAGAAAGAGATACAAAATAAATCATCTCTGTGATAGATAAACAAGGTTATCCTGAACAACTGTGTTGATATACATACAGTGACACAAGATAGGACTTGTATCTTGTGTAAAGCAGCAGTACTTTTTATTGTAACACTATAACACCCCAATAGATGAGTATACATACAGGACACAAGATAGGACTTGTATCTTGTGTAAATCAGCAGTACTTTTTATTGTAACACTATAACAGCCCCAATAGATGAGTATACATACAATGACACAAGATAGGACTTGTATCTTGTGTAAATCAGCAGTACTTTTTATTGTAACACTATAACAGCCCCAATAGATGAGTATACATACAGGACACAAGATAGGACTTGTATCTTGTGTAAATCAGCAGTACTTTTTATTGTAACACTATAACAGCCCCAATAGATGAGTATACATACAATGACACAAGATAGGACTTGTATCTTGTGTAAAGCAGCAGTACTTTTTATTGTAACACTATAACAGCCCCAATAGATGAGTATACATACAATGACACAAGATAGGACTTGTATCTTGTGTAAATCAGCAGTACTTTTTATTGTAACACTATAACAGCCCCAATAGATGAGTATACATACAGTGACACAAGATAGGACTTGTATCTTGTGTAAAGCAGCAGTACTTTTTATTGTAACACTATAACAGCCCCAATAGATGAGTATACATACAGTGACACAAGATAGGACTTGTATCTTGTGTAAAGCAGCAGTACTTTTTTATTGTAACACTATAACAGCCCCAATAGATGAGTATACATACAGTGACACAAGATAGGACTTGTATCTTGTGTAAAGCAGCAGTACTTTTTATTGTAACACTATAACAGCCCCAATAGATGAGTACACATACAGTGACACAAGATAGGACTTGTATCTTGTGTAAAGCAGCAGTACTTTTTATTGTAACACTATAACAGCCCCACTAGATGAGTATACATACAGTGACACAAGATAGGACTTGTATCTTGTGTAAAGCAGCAGTACTTTTTATTGTAACACTATAACAGCCCCAATAGATGAGTATACATACAATGACACAAGATAGGACTTGTATCTTGTGTAAAGCAGCAGTACTTTTTATTGTAACACTATAACAGCCCCACTAGATGAGTATACATACAGGACACAAGATAGGACTTGTATCTTGTGTAAAGCAGCAGTACTTTTTATTGTAACACTATAACAGCCCCACTAGATGAGTATACATACAGTGACACAAGATAGGACTTGTATCTTGTGTAAATCAGCAGTACTTTTTATTGTAACACTATAACAGCCCCAATAGATGAGTATACATACAGGACACAAGATAGGACTTGTATCTTGTGTAAAGCAGCAGTACTTTTTATTGTAACACTATAACAGCCCCACTAGATGAGTATACATACAGTGACACAAGATAGGACTTGTATCTTGTGTAAATCAGCAGTACTTTTTATTGTAACACTATAACAGCCCCAATAGATGAGTATACATACAGTGACACAAGATAGGACTTGTATCTTGTGTAAAGCAGCAGTACTTTTTATTGTAACACTATAACAGCCCCACTAGATGAGTATACATACAGTGACACAAGATAGGACTTGTATCTTGTGTAAAGCAGCAGTACTTTTTATTGTAACACTATAACAGCCCCAATAGATGAGTATACATACAGGACACAAGATAGGACTTGTATCTTGTGTAAAGCAGCAGTACTTTTTATTGTAACACTATAACAGCCCCACTATATGAGTTAGATTTAGTGGCTTATCTTCATTTCCTTCCCAAAATTTAAGCAAAGCTTTAATGTTTGCAGTGCAGACAGCAAAATATTTAATCCATAACTCCAGTTAGCATACATTGAGTGGAACTGCAAAATAAATACTCTAAGAGTAAATCCAAACCTTTTAATATCTTAAAACCAGAAGTCTTAGCGCTTTCGCTCACCACCATTGAACTTCATCAGAAACTGGTTAAAAATAAACTACATCAAATAAACGTACAACCTTTTAAGTTTTACTTTAAATAAGATATATTTCAATTAATTGTTGTATTTTCAGATTACTGAATGGTTTGTGTTTTAAAGTGATAGGTTTGTGTATGTTTATTTGATGTATGTCACTTTAAAATTTTAGCGCAATTTTCAAAAGGCAATATAAGGGGACTTAATTTATTTTTAACCAGTTTCTGATGAAGTTCAATGGTGGTGAACAAAAGCGCTAAGACTTCTGATTTTAAGACATTAAAAAGGTTAGCTTTACCCTTGCAGTGTTTATTTTACAGTTTTGGATTGACAGTATGCTGTTGTAGAACGTGGTTTTGATACATTGAGTGGAGACAGTCCTACAATATGGATTTGGCCATAGAATAACTGCTCGGTCTGGCATGTTACTTCATACCCATGTTCATTTCATAGCCCTGTGTATGTGCTTCCAGAGATTAACTTTGTGTCCTAGTCAGTGGCCAGATTCTGAATGAATTGGGTTAACATAGCAGAAGAGCCTCTGCCATTCAGGAAACTAATCTTTATTCTGAATTACATAATTTAAGTATGACATCATAGTGTGGACAAAGTAAACTCTACATATTACTTGCAACACCAACATATTAAATGTAATGGGGTCCTGCTAAACTAGAAGCAGGTGATGAAATTCTGAAACATTTTGTGATAATAAATCTTATTGCCCATTCCAAAATGTGCTGAGGTCACAGTGAATCAACCAACTCCAAACAAAGCTGTCTGTAACCTGTATGTCAGTACTGATACTGTAGGTATTTAGCCTGCCTGCAAAGTGAGTTTTCATGTACGAGATGAGATGCAAGTCCCTGAAACTATGACAATTTGCAGTGCCATTTGTATAATAGATGTGATAAAGAATGCAAGATAAACAGCAGGTGTGCCATTCATGCATTCACAACATAAAAATGAGGGCACAAAAGTTCATGTCATCCCCAGTGTAAGTCTGTTATTACTCAAGAAACACACTACCATGCATTACAGACAGATTAGCAAAGGAACTGACTCCAGGCCCTCATGTCTAAAACAGGGCCTGCTACTTCTCTTCTAAGTTTAGTTAGAAATCCTATTGTCACACTTACTAATTATGCCTTCCTACAATTTTCTTGAGGCCCATAATCCAGCACTGCCATTGTCTGCACATGGTCCTCAAATTCTTCCCTCACTGACTTCTTGCTTCAAGCAAGAACAGCTCTATCTGTACGGGAACCTTGATGATGCAGGCAGGTCCAGGCTAGACTAGCTTCATTCCCCTACCTTTTTCACAACCGTCATCATTTCCATTATACCTTCAGACTACTTTCACTGATATGTATTAGTTCATGCTCTCACATCACTTCCACCCACCCCATACTTCATTTCCTTTATACCTTCAGACTACTCTCACTGATATGTATTACTTCATGCTCTCACATCACTTCCACCCAACCCATACATCAGTTCCTTTGCACCTTCAGACTACTCTCACTGATATGTATTACTTCATGCTCTCACATCACTTCCACCCTCCCCATACATCATTTCCTTTATACCTTCAGACTACTCTCACTGATATGTATTACTTCATGCTCTCACATCACTTCCACCTGCCCCATACATTATTTCCTTTATACGTTCAAACTACTGTCACTGATATGTATTACTTCATGCTCTCACATTACTTCCACCTGCCCCATGCATAATTTCTTTTATACCTTCAGACTACTCTCACTAATATGTATCACGTCATGCTCTCACATCACTTCCATCTGCCCCATACATCATTTTCTTTATACCTTCAGACTACTCTCACTATGTATTACTTCATGCTCTCACATCACTTCCATCCGCCCCATACATAATTTCCTTTATACCTTCAGACTACTCTCACTGATATGTATTAGTTCATGTTCTCACATCACTTCCACCCACCCCATGCATCATTACCTTTATACCTTCAGACTACTCTCACTGATATGTATTACTTCATGCTCTCACATCACTTCCACCTGCCCCATACATCATTTCCTTTATACCTTCAGACTACTCTCACTGATATGTATTACTTCATGCTCTCACATCACTTCCACCCACCTCATACATCATTTCCTTTATACCTTCAGACTACTCCCACTGATATGTATCACTTCATGCTCTCACATCACTTCCACCCACTCCATACATTTCCTTTATACCTTCAGACTACTCTCACTGATATGTATTACTTCATGCTCTCACATCACTTCCACCTGCCCCATACATCATTACCTTTATACCTTCAGACTACTCTCACTGATATGTATTACTTCATGCTCCTCACATCACTTCCACCCACCCCATACATCATTTCCTTTATACCTTCAGACTACTCTCACTGATTTGTATTACTTCATGCTCTCACATCACTTCCACCTGCCCCATACATCATTACCTTTATACCTTCAGACTACTCTCACTGATATGTATTACTTCATGCTCCTCACATCACTTCCACCCACCCCCTACATCATTTCCTTTATACCTTCAGACTACTCTCACTGATTTGTATTACTTCATGCTCTCACATCACTTCCACCCACTCCATACATCATTTCCTTTATACCTTCAGACTACTCTCACTAATATGTATTACTTCATGCTCTCACATCACTTACATCTGCCCCATACATCATTTCCTTTATACCTTCAGGCTACTCTCACTATGTATTACTTCATGCTCTCACATTACTTCCACCTGCCCCATATATCATTTCCTTTATACCTTCAGACTACTCTCACTGATATGTATTACCTCATGCTCTCACATCACTTCCACCCACCCCGTACATCATTTCTTTTATACCTTCAGACTACTCTCACTGATATGTATTACGTCATGCTATTACATCACTTCCACCTGCCCCATACATCATTTCCTTTATACCTTCAGACTACGCTTACTGATATGTATTACTTCATGCTCTCACATCACTTCTACCCACCCCATACATCATTTCTTTTATACCTTCAGACTACTCTCACTGATATGTATAAATTCATGCTCTCACATGACTTCCACCCACCCCATACATCGTTTCCTTTATACCTTAGTTAGTTGGGTGGGTGGCCTAATGGTTAAGGTGTTTGCCTTGCAAACACAAGGTGCAGAGTTTGAGTCTCACAAGGGATAATTGGCAAGGCTTAAAATGGCACGCAAGGGCAGTTAGCCAAGTACTAATCTATGAACCTATGAACCTTCAGACTACTCTCACTAATTTGTACTACTTCATACTCTTACATCACTTCCACCCACCCCATACTTCATTTCCTTTATACCTTCAGACTACTCTCACTGATATGTATTACTTCATGCTCTCACATCACTTCCACCCGCCCCATACATAATTTCTTTTATACATTCAGACTACTCTCACTGATATGTATTACTTCATACTCTCAAATCACTTTCACCAGCCCCATACATCATTTCCTTTATAGCTTCAGACTACTCTCACTGATATGTATTACTTCAGGCTCTCACATCACTTCCACCTGCCCCATGCATAATTTCTTTTATACCTTCAGACTACTCTCACTGATATGTATTACTTCATACTCTCACATAATTTCCACATGCTCCATACATCATTTCCTTTATACCTTCAGACTACTCTCACTGATATGTTTTACTTCATGCTCTCACATCACTTCCACCCACCTCATACATCATTTCTTTTATACCTTCAGACTACTCTCACTGATATGTATTACTTCATGCTCTCACATCACTTCCACCCACCCATACATCATTTATTTTATACCTTCAGACTACTCTCACTGATATGTATTACTTCATGCTCTCACATCACTTCCACCCGCCCCATACATCATTTATTTTATACCTTCAGACTACTCTCACTGATATGTATTACTTCATGCTCTCACATCACTTTCACCCACCCCATACATCATTCCCTTTATACCTTCAGACAACTCTCACTGATATATATTACTTCATGCTCTCACACCACTTCCACCTGCCCCATACATCATTTATTTTATACGTTCAGGCTACTATCACTGATATGTATTACTTTATGCTCTCACATCACTTCCACCCACCTCATACATCATTTATTTTATACCTTCAGATTACTCTCACTGATATGTATTACTTCATGCTCTCACATCACTTCCACCCACCTCATACATCATTTCCTCTATACCTTCAGACTACTTTCACTGATATGTATTATTTCATGCTCTCACATCACTTCCACCCACCTCATACATCATTTCCTTTATACCTTCAGACTGCTCTCACTATGTATTACTTCATGCTCTCACATCACTTCCATCCACCCCATACATCATTTCCTTTATACCTTCAGACTACTCTCACTGATATGTATTACTTCATGCTCTCACATCACTTCCACCCGCCCCATACATCATTTATTTTATACCTTCAGACTACTCTCACTGATATGTATTACTTCATGCTCTCACATCACTTCCACTCGCCCCATACATCATTCCCTTTATATGTTCTGACTTCTACTGATAAACATCACTTTTCTTTTCATGCTACTTCCAACCTCCATCTATCACATTCTTCATACTTTAGGACCAGTACAAGAGAGAAACATCACTCCCTGTAGCCTCACCCCCTTCAGCCTTGATCCAAACGTTTTAGCATTCTGGGATAAAATCATTTTAAATAGTTTATATTGACCATCAGCAGTATTAACAATAAATGGTTATCACTAGAAGCTTAGATAACAAATAACAGTACTAAAATAACAATTACTGAATCCTGATTCAAAGAGTACAAATGGATCACACCATGTAGAGAGTGAGATTACAACACTGCACCAAAATTATTTCACACATATATGAACTCCTGACATTGAAAATTAAAATATGTGGAGGCATATTAGTAAAACCATAATGTAAATAAGAAGTGTCTCCTCTAAAGAGGTAAGTTAAATTTTGCTTATCATAATGCTTTGCAGGAGTATGTAAAGCATTATCAAATAATTAAGCAGTAACCCATGCCTGGGTGTGGGTATTGCTGGATTTACCCATGGTGGGTGTGGTTTGGTCATAACGTCAAAGCCCGAGTGACCAAACAAAGACAAGCGTGAGTAAATCCAGCATTACCCACACCCAGAAGTGGGTTATTGCTATTATAAAATGACATTATTTAAGAAAAAAATACTTTTCTTAAATAATGGCATTGTGTAATGCCTCTGTGCTGCCCTTCCACAGCTGTCCGGTATCCTGGGGCAGTTCTGATGTACTGCGCATTCGTAAGAGGCATGTTCCCACACTTACGCAGTACATCAGTGCTGTGTAGAAGTAGCAACAGAGAAAGGAATATCTCCATTGCTTTTTTTTTTCAAAGATGCCTCGCTATGTTATAGGAGTTGAACTCATATAACACAGCAAAATATCTTAAAAAAAAAAAAAAGCAACGGAGATCTTCCTTTCTCAGTAGAAAGGAAGATCTCTGTTGCATTTTTGTAAGATATCTCACTATGTTATACGAGTTCTTCAACTCATATAACAGCAAGATATCTTTAAAAAAAGCAACGGAGATCTTCCTTTCTCCGTTGCTATCTCTGAAAAAAAAGAGATATGCTAACGGAAAAAGTCTGGGCGACTGAACCTTTTTACATTAGTAGTTTCAAATTTACAATGGGCATGCTGGTTGGGCTGGCTGGGTTTTTGCATATTTATTGCCAGTCATTGTATAATTAAGATTACATCATTCTGTAGGTTTGGTGATAGAGGAAAAATGAGTAAATAATGAAAATGAAAAATCAAGCAATGCAGTGAAATGTTCATTTTTTTGCAAAATGTCTTACAGCTTCCATATGAGGAGTATGATAGAAAATGAAACTGATTATAAAACAAAGATACTTCTGAAAGTGATCAATACTTTTTAAATTTACTACACATAACTAGTTAAAGAACTGTATTACCCAGTAATGGATAGTTAGAGTAATGTTATTCATTAGTACATCTTGAGTGGATGATGTTTTGCTTTCTGTTAAAGGCTGGTGACACACCAGTGGAAGCTTGTGCTTTGTTTTTCTTCTAGTTAGGATACAGAAAGTTGTATTACACTGTGCTGTATTCTCTTTCATATGTGAGTACCTTAGGAATATCTTACCGACTCTTTGGGAGTGACTCACCAGGAACAGACTTGCTTATTTTTGTAGTCCAAAAGGTTCATTCATGTGATGGTGCTAAATAAAACATGGACTAGTGGGATTTGTAGCTCTGTCCTTATGCAGAGAAGTTATAAGCTGCTTTTCTTGACATGGATTGGTAGCACATTATTATTCAGTGGTATTTCATAGTTTTGGAGTGGCATGGTGTACTTTGTAGGGCTGATCACTGCTAAAAGGCATAGCACTTTTTAGGGTATAAATAACCTGGTTGTCTATGTTCTATCAATTGTGACACAGGTAGTCTAGGTGCCCTATTTCTCACAGGTAGCCGAAAACTGCTATGCTCCAGAGTGTAGCAGGAAAACCTAGGCCTGAAATACGGCTCTCTAGGCTGCTTTATTATCTGGCATGCGACGTGCTTAAGAGTGGGGAAATAAATGATGGATTATAGTCATAGGCTCTTCAATGAAGCAGGACAGCAGAGGATATAAACACATCCACGTGTTTGTGTAACTGTGGTAGGCTTTACAATAAACACATGCACATGTCTGTGTAACTGTTGAAGGCTTTACTATAAACACATCCACGTGTTTGGGTAACTGTGGAAGGCTTTATTATAAACACTGTGATGACTGTGTCCTGGCCCAGCAATCAAGGAGCCTCAATCCTCATCACTAACACCAAGAGGTCATCTCCTAGAAGAGAGGAAAGGATAACTAATACACACAGTAAAGTACAATTTCCCTTACGTGCACACAGAGATCAGTCAGTCTGGGGCTGGTTGCTCCCTTGCTCACCAGGTCCCCAATAAGACTCCCCATTGGCACAGCTATAGGGTCCAGGTCTCAGCCTAGCTGGGCAAGCTAAAACCTCCAGTACCCTCTCTGTCTAAGCAGTGCTTCGTGTCCTTGCCAAGTAGCTGACACAACACACACACACTTTGAGATAAGTATTTATACAACTTCACAGACACTCCTGGGAAAGGCTGACACAGATTCTCCAGCTGTGCCCCATTACCCAGACCATAGGGTAGTGATCCCTGCCACCACCCAGCTAATAATATCAGCTACTAAAAGGCCCTTAAAAGGGTGTCCAATTATTACTGTTCAACATTATTATCCAATGGTAATGTGACTATTCAGTCTAGGCTTATTGGAAGGGTATAGACAGTAAACTCTATAAATATATAATGTACGCTAAAGCATAATTTATCTCTGCATAAACCAGCCACAGGTAGAAGGTTTTAAAAATATTTAATAATAAATAATTAAAACACAAGACAAAACTACTACACCACAGATATATCTAAGAGTTCAGAGATCACACAGCAACTTAAAATAATACAGTAGGACAGGTCTGATTTCAAAGAAAAATACCTAATTAATCTTTACTAGCTTTAACTATTCCTACAAGAAATCACAGTGCTAACTCATAGAAACAGACAACTGGTGCCAGAGCCATGGCCTCAAGCTAAACGCCAGAAAGTGTATAGTCATCCCCTTTGGCAAAAACAAAGTGCCCACGAATTACCACATAGGTGGTAATCCATTAAGTACAGAAAAAGTAATTAGGGACCTGGGGATCCAAGTTGATAGTAATCTCTCATTTGACAACCACGTGGCCAAAGTGGTTAGAAAAACATTTTATATAGCCCACCTAATCATGAAGGGATTCACATCTAGATCAGAGGAGGTCATTGTGCCTCTTTACTCATCCCTCATCAGGCCCATAATTGAGTACAATGCCCCCTTTGGGATGTACCTTACCAGACACCTGCAGCAACTGGAAAGACCCCAAAAGTACCTCACCAAGAGGATCAAAGGGCTCAAATAGATGCCATATGCTGCCCGGTTAAAGAAACTCCAGCTCTACTCAGTGGCATACCACCTGCTCAGAGGCGATCTGTGCCTGATGTATAAAGCCATGTCCAACCCGAACTACTGGACCTGCTGCACCTCAGAAAATCCAAATCCCATCAAGCTACGCCGAGAGACTTGAACCTCAGCACTGAAATAAATAGGACATGCTGGAGGGACAGATTCATAACCCAGAGGCTCCTTCACTCTGGAATAAAATCCCAGTCCAGGTTAGGCAGAGTCCCTCATTGACTCTCTTCAAGAGGAATCTTGATGAGTGGATGGGAGATCATAGGTTTACCCTGGGTATCACTTCTGTGTCACTGTTAGACAGAGGCACAGTATACTAACCTCGAAAAAGGGCATAGCAAAATTAATTTAAAATGGGTGGCGAAAGCCAAACACACTCTGGCTAGGCTTATAAATGCCCTAGGGCAGATAGCCTAGTATGAATCTATGAACCTATGAACTTACACGTGAGCATGGGCAGAGTGCAAAGTTAGATATCCAAGATCAAAATGCTTCCAGTCTCTTGTCAGAAATAGTATTTAAACATTACTAACAAACATGTTTCTAAGGCCCTCCCAAATTATAAGATTTTTGACAATTAGGCTTTCCCATTATTCATAATGCATCATCTTAACACCTGGTCTGAGTTCTCAGGCCACAAACTACATTATTTAGCAATCTAATACCTGCTCAGAAACTTAGAACAATACAAGGCATTTCACATATGCACTCTAGCAGAAACTAGAGCAATAAAGCACCTTCCATATGTAAATTCTGGTCATAAATTTTAGCCTTAAAACAATGGGCATGAAACCTTCATCCATATGGACTGGAGCCGAATTCTAACATGAAAGGGTCACAGCATGCTTCACTGGGCCAGTAGAGTGAAATGTTGTCACATATTTTGCAGTTCCACATTTCAAACTGTTCTTTTACACTCAAGAAACATGCCTGCATTTTACATTTATTTACAAATGCCAGAATTATATGTCAAATTCTTTTTGACTAGGCTGGCAACCTTTGCTCATCTCTCCCCAATCGTCACATCTCTTCCCCCTGCCCAGGGAACTCAAGCAAGTTTTTCAAGTGTCCCTTGAGAAACATTGCTTGAGAGTGTCAGGTCTATCTGGGTGTACCTCACCCCATTCCCTTTCTTGAGAGCCCATCTGCATTGGCATTGCTACTTCCACTGCGGTGCTGCACTGACATATCAACCCCAGACTCCATCCTAGCAACTTGTCATTTTGCTGACTGGCTCTGTTTAACCATGTTAGAGGGTTGTGATCTGTCATCACAGTGAATTTTCTTCCATACAGATAAGGCAGAAGTTTTTGTAGTGCCCACACTATGGCTAGACATTCCTTTTCTACCGCTGCATAGCATTCCTCCCTGGGTTGGAGCCTATGACTGAGATAAACCACTGGGTGCTCTTCTCCCTCTGAAGAAATCTGGCTAAGTACAGCCACCACCCCATAGTTTGAAGCATCTACTTGCACAACAAAGTCTTTGCTGTACTGTAGTCTGGACTGGCTAACACAGGGGGTCCTCCCAAATCTTCCTTAAGCTTTTATAATGCCTGCTCACATGCTGGGGTCCACACTACCTTATCTGGCCTGTTCTTCCTTGTCAGGTCTGTGAGGGGAGCAGCTATGGTACTATAATTGGGAACAAACTTTCTGTAGTACCCTGCTGTCCCTAAGAATGCCCTCAACTGCTTTTTGGTAACAAGTGCAGACCAATCCTGAATAGCTTCCACTTTGGCAGGTTCTGGTCTTATCTTACCACTCCCCACTCTATGCCCTTGGTAGGAGACCTCTGCCATACCCACCTGACATTTGCTCGGCTTAATGGTCAACTCTGCCCTCTGTAGTCTGCCCAGCACCTCTGTGACATGCTGAAGGTGCTCCTGCCAGGAATGGCTGTAGATAGCAATATCATCCATGTAAGCAAGGGCAAACCCTCCTGCTCCTGCTAAGATATGATCTACCAGCCTCTGGAAAGTTGCTGGGACATTCTTCATCCCAAAGGGCATATCTGTGAACTCTTACAAGCCAAAAGGAGTCACAAAGGCTGAATTATCTCTAGCACTGGGAGTCAAGGGCACCTGCCAGTAACCCATGGTAAGATCAATGGTTGTAAGATACTTAGCTCCACCCAGCTGCTCTAGGGCCTCATCTGTCCTAGGCATGGGGTAAGCATCTGCCTCTGTGTGACTATTTAATTTCCTGTAATCCACACAGAACCTGGTCCTGCCATCCTTCTTTGGCACCAACACCACTGGTGAGGCCCGGGGACTGTTGGACTCTTGAATCACCCCTAGTTCCAACATCTCCTTTACCTCCTCCCTCAGAGTCTGGTTAACTCTCTCAAGCACCCTATAAGGGGCCTGCCTGATAGGCCTTTGGGGTCCTCTATCCACCTGGTGCTGCACCAGATGGGTGCTCCCTGGTTTCCTGGTGAACATGCCCCCAAACCCCTGCAACTCTGCTCAGATTTCTCAAACGTGGGTAGGATATAGCTGCTAGGACATTGCTACTCCTTCCACTGAGGTGTCAGCCCGAGCCTCACTGAAGAGATCAGTCACAAGATCTCTCTCAGACTCCTCCTGCAATCCACTGCAAATGCTCAGCACAAGGGCCTCCCTATCATGGTAAGGTTTCATCATGTTAACATGGTACAATGTGTGCCCCTGCCATCTGCCTAGCACTTCCACCATGTAGTTAACATCACTTACCCTTCTTACCACCTTGTGGGGTCCCTCCCAAGCTGCCTGTAACTTGTGTCTGACAGGAATGAGAACCATTACCTGCTGCCCTACAGCATACTCTCTAGCTTGAGCATTCCTGTCATACCACACCTTTTTCTGTTGTTGGGCTTCTGCCAGGTTCTGCTGGGCCAGGCCCATGAGTTCCCTGAGTCTTGTCCTGAGGTTCAGGACATATGCCACAACAGACTCCTGGCGAGACTCAGACTCACCTTCCCACTCATCTTGAATTAAATCTAGAGGTCCCCTCACGCTATGTCCATACAGCAACTTAAAGGGTGAAAAACCTGTGGATTCCTGGGGAACCTCTCTGTAAGCAAACAACAGATGGGGCAAATATTTGTCCCACTCCCTCTTAAACTGATCTGCAAATGCCCGTAGCATGGACTTGATTGTAGAGTTTAACCTCTCAACAAGGCCATTAGTCTGGGGATGGTAGGGGGTGGTCTTCATGTGCTTCACCCCACAGGACTTCCACAGACAAGCCAGCAAGCCTGATATAAAATTGGCACCTCTGTCAGACAGTATTTCCTTTGGGAAACCTACCCTGCTGAAAATCTCTAGCAAAGCATTTGCCACCTTCTCGGCCTCAATGGAGGACAAAGCCACTGCCTCAGGGTATCGTGTAGCATAATCTATAATCACTAAGATATACTTTTTCCCTGTGGAACTTGGGGTACTCAGAGGACCCACAGTAGCCATAGCTACCCTCTGAAATGGCTCCTCAATTACAGGCAAAGGCATCAAAGGAGCTCTCACCTTGTCTCCTGCCTTGCCTACCTTTTGGCACTGCTCACAGGTCCTGCAGTACCCTGTTACATCTCTGGAAATTCCAGGCCAATAGAAGTTTTGCATAATATGCCTCTTTGTATGTTTTATGCCCATATGACTTGCAAAGGGAGTATCATGGGCGATGGCTAGAATCACCAGACAGTAAGCTCTAGGCACTAGCAACTGCTGTACTCTCTCACCTTCTAACCCTCCCTCAGGGGTCCACTTTCTGTACAGTAACCCTTTGTTCCAGTATATAGATTTCCCCCTCCCTTGAGAATCAGGTGCTTCCCTAGCTACCAGCCTCAGGTCTTGCAATGTAGGGTCTGAGAGCTGAGCCTATCTCAACTCCCTCCTTGTAACCCTTCCCAGCTCCCCTTCCACAGGAAGTCTGGCACCCTGTGACAGTGGTGACTCGTTGTCAGCCTGGGTACTACTACTCACCTCTACCTTTGCAGTTACCCTGTCCAAGGGAACATCAGTACCCACAAGCAGCTGTGGTTCACATTCAGTCTCACTGCTACAGCGTAGCTCACTCCCTGAAGTAACCACCTCAGCAGTCCTGGCTGCAAGTATGCAGTCTGTCTGGGTCTCCCCCAGGCTACCAGACCCACATGCTTGTCTCCTAGCCTTACTGCCTGTAACTACATAAGTACACAGTACTGCCTCATCCAAATCCTTCCCTCTCAGGACATCTGCAGGATGGTAGTTCCATACCCCATTGTCTCAAGACAACCTACTGTTGGCATTTTGTCTTTCCCACTTACTGGTTCCCTCACCTTTGGTTTCCCACCTTGCCTCTGTGGACATATGTATACCACATGGCCCCACTGGTTGCATTCAAAACATTTCACCCTAGGTCCTGGACATATACCTGGACTAGTGGTTTCCCCTGCTACTGGTGGATTCTGTTGGGGCAGTCTGTGCTGCCCATCATGGGTTCCTTTAGCCCCATGAGCAGTACTGGGGTCCCTTTCCTGTGCAGGGCTATCCTGTTTGCTAGGTATAGGTCTCCCTTCTTTCCCAACTCCTCTGAAGTAGCACATTGTCTATCAGCTAACCAGATCCTCCTGTCCTCAAGCAAAGTGCGAAGGGCTTGTTCCCTTGCCAAAAGGTCTGTCAGCCCTTCAAAAGTGGTGACCTGACATCCACTCACCCAGCTATGAAAATAAGTGCTCAGTCCAGCAACATATAGACATACATTTTCATCTACCTTGCATCTATGCTCATAAATTTTTTTCCTATACATTTCAAGTGTTAGCTTAAAACATTTCAACAAGTGTCTCTTTACAGCAGTATAATCAAAACAGTCAGTGTCATGCATTTTTGCTAAAGAAGTTACAGCTTTACCATGGAATAAGGCAGTCAGGATCTGTACCCAGAGTCCTTGGTCAACTTCATACTGTTTACATACCCACTCAAACATATGAATGAAGCTATCAAAATTATCCCCGTATTTAAACTGTGGAAGAAATTTACTGACCTTTTGTGCTTCTGGGGTCCAGTTACTCCCTCCCCCATTACCTCCATGACTTTGGCGAAGAGTCAGCATTTCCCTCTTATGCCTCCTCTGCCATTCATTTTCCTCAGCTTGTAGACTTCTCATTTTCTTGGCTGCTTCTAGTTCCATACGCCTGGCCTCCAACTCAAGTCTCTTTTGCTCTAGCTGGATTTTTAAGTCCACTACAGAAAGGTTGAGCTGTCCACTCTCCAAGGAAATTGTAGCTCCACTGTCAGTCTGACTGTCCTCCAGGCTGTTGTTTTCTGATGCAGCTGTAACCAAGGCTGCAATCAAGTCTGCTTTAGTGAGGTTTCCATGCACCAGTCCCCTAGTCTGGTACATCTCCACCAGCTGGCTCCTTGTCATCTTTCCATGCTCTTCTGCCGACATGCTGTCTGCTCACCCTGACTAACACTAAGCTAACAAAAGAAATAAAACAATTGTGATCTGAACTCTGAGTATACACTGTGTGGCTGTCTTATAGTACAAAACACTTTTAGAGATCACTGTACATAAGCTGCAGGAATTTGCTCTACCCCACACCACTACAAGTCAATTAGTATGTGAATTAGATCCCACCACTGCCAAACGCTTGTGACAACCGTGCCCTGGCACAGCAATCAAGGAGCCTCAATCCTCACCACTAACACCACAGAGGTCGTCTCCTAGAAAAGAGAAAAGGATAACTAATACACACAGTAAAGTACAATTTCCCTTAAGTACACACAGAGATCACAGTCAGTCTGGGAATGGTTGCTCCCTTGCTCACCAGGTCCCCAGTAAGACTCCCCACTGGCACAGCTATAGGGTCCAGGTCTCAGCCTAGCTGGGCAAGCTAAAACCTCCAGTACACTCTCTCTCCAACCAGTGCTTCGTGTCCCTGCCAAGTAGCTGACACAACACACAATCACTTTGAGATAAGTATTTATACAACTTTACAGGCACTCCTGGGAAAGCCTGACACAGATTCTCCAGCTGTGCCCCTTTACCCAGACCATACAGTAGTAATCCCTGCCACCACCCAGCTAATAATATCAAATACTAAAAGGCCCTTAAAAGGCTGCCCAATTATTTCTGTGCAATATTATTATCCAATGGTAATGTGACTAATCAGTTGAGGCTTATTGGAAGGGCTTTGACAGTAAACTCTATAAATAATAATGTACTCTAAAGCATAATTTATCTCTACATAAACCAGCCACAGGTAGAAGGTTTTAAAAATATTTAATAATAAATAATTAAAACACAAGACAAACCTACTACACCACAGAGATATCTAAGAGTTCGGAGATCACACAGAAACTTAAAATAATACAGTCGGACAAGTCTGATTTTAAAGAAAAATACCTAATTAATCTTTACTAGCTTTAACTATTCCTACAAGAAATCACAGTGCTAAAGCTTACATGTGAGCATAGGCAGAGTGCTGAGTTAGATATCCAAGATCAAAATGCTTCCAGTCTCTTGTCAGAAATAGTATTTAAACATTACTAACAAACTTGTCTCTAAGGCCTTCCCAAATTACATCATTTTTGACACTTAGGTTTTCCCAGTATTCATATTGCATCATCTTAACACCTGGTCTGAGTTCTCAGGACACAAACTGCATTATTTAGCAATCTAACACCTGCTCAGAAACTTACAACAATACAAGGCATTTCACATATACACTCTAGCAGAAACTAGAGCAATAAAGCACCTTCCACATGTAAATTCTGGTCATAAACTTTAGCCTTAAAACAATGGACATGAAACCTTCATCCAGATGCACTGGAGCCGAATTCTAACACGAAAGGGTCACAACATGCTTCATTGGGCCAGTAGAGTGCAATGTTGTCACATATTTTGCAGTTCTACATTTCAAAGTATTCTTTTACACTCAAGATACGTGCCTGTATTTTACATTTATTTACAAATGCCAGAATTATATATCAAATTCTATTTGACTAAGCTGGCAGCCTTCGCCCATCTCTCCCCAATCATCACAAACACATCCACGTGTTTGTGTAGCTGTGGAAGGCTTTACTATAAACATATCCACGTGTTTGTGTAACTGTGGAAGGCTTTAGTATAAACACATTCACATGTTTGTGCAACTGTGGAAGGCTTTACTAATAACACCATTCGGTGTCATTACATGCAGGGTTTCAGGTATGAAGCCATAACTTATTTTTGTTCTTCTGAAACATGTAGCAGGTACTGTACCACATTAAATGATGGGCATTGATAAGAGGAACCAGAACACGGTGTCATTAAACCTGATGGCAAACATAAAGACTGCAGAGTAGGGGAAAGCAAAGAGTTTGGGGGCAGACTTGGCCTACTTTTACAAACTGTAAGACATTTTAATGTATTTATGATGACTAATATACATATTATCTTAATATTCTGTTCAATAAACTGTTTAAAGGAAATGAGTAAGATGAGTTCTGTATAATAGCTGAGCACGAAAGAGAATGTATTTTTGGTCTGAGTCCACTTTCTATTAATATAATCACGTTTCTAGGCAAACAGCCGTTACAGAGATAATAAAGGAAAAGAAACTTGAACTGAGTGAATACATTATAAATAAAAGTTTGAGCCTTTATATAAACACAACAAGGTCTAAAGAAAGATAATAAACAAAAAGAAGTTATCTGTGTTGTGTTTCAGTTCATAGGGGTTCATATCTATCTATCTGCCCGAGCATTTTACAAACTAGCCCATAGTTTTGTGGCTACACCCACCCTTTAGTATGGGGAACTATACCCATTATTTTGCTGTGCCTCTGTTGAGCAGTGACAATCTCCCATCCATTGGTCAAGATTTCTCTTGAACAAGGCCACGAGGTGCTCTGCCTAGTCTTTGGGTGATGAATCTATCCCTCCAGCACCTCCTATTAATAGCGTGTTGAGGTTTAGTCTCCGCCCTTGTGGCTCTGACGGATCTAGATTTTTGAGGTGAAGCATATTCATCAAATCTGGGTTTGACATGGCCTTGTATGTTAGGCAAAGGTCACCTAAAGGAAAAGAAACTTGAACTGAGTGAGTTCTTTATAGGGCAGCATAGGACAGATGTTTGAGACCCTTTATCCTTTTGGTGAGGAACTTTTGTGGCCTCTCCAGCTGCTGCAAGTGTCGGGTCAGATACATTCCGAATGGGGCATTGTACTCAATCATTGTTACATTCATGTTCACTTGGCTGTTAACTCCTAGACTATTTACATGATTATAAAATATGTATCAGCTTGATCATGAGATATGATCTCTCTCTTAAAGATACATATTGTCATTGGCTTAATATAATAATATATTAAATAAGTTCCCTTTGTATATATTAAGCAAACATGCAAAAGTAGGATCTTTAACTTCCAAAGAATGTTGTTTCATGTCTTTTTTTTGGGCAGTATAAATACCTACCAGTTTGGGCTCTTTGACATTGTAGGACAACACTCTAATGGTTACTATATTTTGTACAACTTTTAATAAATTATTTTTCCTCACTCTCAGCTTAGCTATAAATACATTTATTTAAGCATTTGCTGGGAGTAAATTAACCCTCTTTCATGATTCACCATGGGCTGGATTTCCAGGGGACTTGGGAATGTAATAATATGACACACCAGGCAATTACTCCATGCCTGGGTGCAAAAGATTGGGTTCTGTCGGTCCTCATTCGGTGTATGCTTATGGGAACTGCTACAGCCCTACACCTGAATCCTGAAAGGTAATCGGGCTCATCTTGCTGAAATAATTTAACGTTATACATTACTAACAGTCACCAGTTTGCAAGGCCAGTGTATTAGAGATCCACATTTAACTTAATGGGCTTCTTCGTGATGAGGAAGCTCCACCTGTGTGTGGGATTAGGTACTGCAAGCAGTATCTGGTGTGAAGCCAGACTGCCTTGAGTACTGTGTTCCACAAAGAGATTGAGCTGTACTGCAGGTTTTAGGAGGTGAGAGGGGGATCCTGGGACAGTGACTCTACATGGTATGGTGTACTGCGTGCCACCCCCAAATTCCTCTTGGGACAGCATGCAGTGTCTTGTTTTTAAAAATAGGTTTACCTGCCTGGTAGACATGTCCTTGCATGCCCATCCCTGATGCTGGATAGGGAGAATGCCAGCATTATAGCCAAGATGGCCCTCATGCCTCCATTCAGAAGTCTGCTGTACAGGTGGATCTCCTGGCCTGAATGGCCTCATGGCCATGCAGCTCCACCTGTATGTCAGACCTGATAATGAAGGCTGGCTCCTTACCTGCAATACCAAGTCTGACATGCAGGTAGAGCTGCTGGGTCAGGGGAATTTCAGCCAGATCCATGGGTAAACTTGGGCTATGCTCAAAATAGACAATGAGATTCAACATAGAGTTGTATTGAAATTCGTCTCATGGGTTTCCTCTGGGTACTTCGGTTTCCTCCCAAATCCCAAAGACATGCTGTAGGTGGATTGGATACTCCAAATTGGCCCTAGGCATGAGTGTGTGTGTGTGTGTGTGTGTGTGTGTGTGTGTGTGTGTGTGTGTGTGTGTGTGTGTGTGTGTGTGCACCTTCTGTGGAAGGTTGGGTGCTGGGCTGGCAACTCAACGCCGTAAAACTCCACTGCCAATCATGAGCGGACAGGTGATCCGCTGTGGCGACCCCTAACCGGACAAAGCCAAAAGAAGAAGATTACTTGTTCCTGGTGTAGCTAGTCTTCTTTCTGTTCTATGCCACAGAGTTGCAAGGTATTAGACTGGGCAAACCATGCCCCCCAGGATGAATCCAGGGGGGTATTGTGGAATTCACGCTTAGTAGCATGAGCAGAGTGGCATTTGCTGTCTTTTCTCACTACTTTTTTAGAATCTGGCTCTATGTCTACATACTCACACAGAAGCTTTGGGGCCTGATGGTTTGAAACATCCTTATCTCCATGTACATGTAAACTGCTCTAGTGTATTTTTTGAGTGAAATTTAATCTCAAGAAGGCAAATTCAAGGCACTGAGAGTCCTATGTGATGTTAGAAGAATAAAATGAAATAACATTTTCTTCATGTCACTGGATTTTTATTGTTTAAAGTTGCTGTTTACATTGATCTTGTGAATGTTCCTGATAGTTCAATAGTTATTAACCTACCCAACAAAAACAAACAAATACACAAAATGTCACACACAAACTGATTCATTTTGCAGCGTGGACTACTATCCCTGATATTTAGGAAGTTGAAAGGGTATTGCAGCTTCAATCTGTACACTGGTTTTCCCTCTACAACCAATGAAATCTCAAAAAAATTTCCACTTTTCTGATCAATTTTGTAATCCTTTAATCTGCAGTTTATCCAGCACTGGAATTCACATTCATTTGGCACAGAGGATCTTTGAACAAGACCAGTTCAGCAGTGTTTAAAAAAATAGTTAAAAGTGTTTTTCTTTCCAAAATATACAGATATGTTGGGATTCACACTGATGCACTCTGTGCCTGAGTAGGGCTTGCACTCCATAATGATACACTGCAGTGCAAAAACACATGAATAGGTTCATAGGTGTGTACTAGGCTAATGGCCCTGGGGCCTTTACAAGCCTAGCCATAGGATTACCCTGGCATAGTGCTTCCCGACTTTAGTTCCCAGTGCCTCTGTTGAGTAGAGCCAATGGAGTTATCCCCGGGGTGAATTTTCTGTTTCCCATCCACTCATCAAGATACCTCTTGAAGAGGGTCAGCAAAGTGTTCTGCTTGACATGTGTGGGAAGTCTATTCCATAGCATGGGCAGTCTCTGGGTTATGAACCTGTCCCTCCAGCATGTTCTGTTGATTGTGGTAATGAGATTGAGGTCTCTGGAGCATGTGGTGTGGAGGGATTGGGATTTCTTTAGAAGTAGCATTTCTAATACAGCTGGGTCAGACATGGCTTTGTAAGTCAAGCAGAAATCACCTTTAAGTAGGCGATATGACACAGAGAATAGTTGGAGTTTTTTGAGTCTGTCCATATATGACAAGTGTTTAAGGCCTGGGATCCTATTTGTAAGGTACTTTTGCGGCCTCTACAGTTGTTGCAGGTGTCTAGTGAGGTACATGCTAAATGGGGCATTGTACTCAATTATTGGCCTAATGAAGGAAGAGTAGAGGGAGACAATGACCTCTTTTATCCTGGATGCAAAACCCTTAGTAATGAGATGTGCCACATAGAAGGACATTCTGACTACAGTGGCAATGTGGTGATCAAAAGAGAGGTTGCTGTCAACCTGTGTTCCCAGATCTCTTATAACACCTTCCATGTTCAGTGGACTACCATCAATGTGGTAATTCATGGGAACTGGGTTTTTCCCAAAGGGGATGATAACACATTTTTGGCATTGAGCTTAAGGCCATGGTTCTGACACCAGTTGTTGGTCTCAGTGAGGCCATTCTGTAGAATGTCAACATCACTTGGGGAGTTAATAATAGCTCCCAACTTGCAATCATCTGTGAACTTTGTCAGCCAGAGTCCCTTCGTGTTGCCCTGGACTTCAGAGAAGTAGGTACCAAACAGGAGAGGACCCAGGACCGAACCCTGTGGGACTCCACTCATGACTAGTCAGCAGTCTGACTTGGAGTCAGCTACTTTCACACTGTGGGTTCTATCTGTGAGCCAGTTTGCCTATATTAGTGATATAGGGGGTTGATGTCTAGCTTAGTGAGTTTTTCTATGATTCCTGAGTGGGGAATGGTATCAAAAACCTTAGCCAGATCAAGGTAAGCTGTATGAATCACCTTTCCTTCATCCACAGCTCTGGTGACTGACTCAAAGAAGTTGACCAAGATGATCAGGCATGATCTTCCCTTCACAAAACCAAACTGTGTGGATCCAGAGTTTGGCGATTCCCTATATCCTTGTTTATTAGGTTCATGATGATGCATTCCATAGCTTTGCATATCAGGCTCATCCGGCTAATGGGGCGATAGTTCCCGGGGTCTGTAGTCACCCCTTCTTTGTGGGTAGGAGTTGGTAGGGAGAAAGCCTGAGGTAAGGCTATGATTGAACAGGGCACACAGCTGAAGTGCAAGTTCATACAAATAACAACAGTCTACACTGCTGAGCACCGAGCAATGCTACAGAGTTATTACAAAAGGAAAAATACTGAAGCCAACCAAAGCACAGATGACTAAATGATATGTTATGGAGGCAGCATGTTTATAGGTTCATAGCTAAATACTAGGCTAGCTACCCTTTTGGGTCATTTTGAGTTTAGCCAATGTTTCTTAAAGGTGAGAATCAAACTCTGTATCTTCTGTGTGTGAGGTAAACACCTTAGCCATTATGTGAACCCCCGCATGTGGCACAAGTTGGCACATGTACGATCAGATTGTCAGCAGACATTGCATAGTGGAAACTTGCAGCATGATGCAAGCATTTGTTGTCAGCTGCCCAGTCAGTTGGTTACTCACTGGTTCCTTAAAATGGGAGGAAAATTGAGTTTATGACAGCAGGAATAGGGACTAGAGCAAGTACGGGCGCACACAAAAAGGAAGCATAAATAAAAGGCAGACGGGGAAAGAAGCAGACAAAAGAGGTCGATATGCTCACAATTAGAGAAGGAGATATGGGCTGGACAGATATAAACTGAGGGTGGATATGTGGTGATGGGAAGGAGGAGACAGTGTGCAGAGGGTGTGCTCTAACACAATAAGGAGGCACATCTGGAAGGGAATATAGTGGGGTAAGGTCAGCATGACAGCTGCCAAACAGCTCAGGGAATTATCAGTTTGACACAGAAGATGGCTCAGGTGAGCCAGGACATCTGCACTGTCAACCACCACCCGCAGCTCCTGCCACTTTGACAGCTGGACCTGCATTAGACAAATGAGATGGACTATCTGACAGGAAGAGGTCATAACCCTTCCCCCTTTCAGTGAGACACACCCAGCTCACTCATCTGTCAAGCTGCAGCCACAGGGGAAGGGCCTGGCTGCAGACAACATGCTCATGGTTCCTCAGATTCATGACTTGCAGGAGTGAGGCATGATGGGAAGGATAACATTACTGAAAATGTCCTAAAAATGGAACAGCAAACATAGTAAAACATAGTAGGTTAAGTGCCACACGAACCATGCTGTGTCACAAGCCTCTGCTATATGTTACCACAGCTAGTATGGTTTGCATTTAATTCTGTCCATTTTGAAAGATGCAAGAGTAAAATAGCTGTGTCAAACAGGTGTAGGTGAGACCCTGCAAAACTTCATCATAAGATAGCAGAGGTCTGGAAGCATCTACATGACTAAGCTGCAACCTCAGACGCAAATGCACGAAAACAACCAATTGTCACAACACAGAGACTGCCCTCACAGCCCACCTAGTATATCTTGGTACTGTCAGAGAAAATAATGTTTATTAAGAGCACAGTTCTGAATGAAAGAAAACAAGTTAGCATTATGGTTTGAAAAACAGTAGCAACTGCAAATATTTAATAAATATTCTGGCATTCCCTGCCTGGCCTTCACTTCCCACTGCAGGAGATCTTCAGGGTGGTGGTGCTACTGGTCATCATAATAGCACCTGCATTGTCCACTGGTGCAGGGATACCAGTAGCCACATTAAACATCTCAGCAAGGTCACACCACACATCTACCATATGTGATGGACCTCACCATGATGCATCTGCCATATGTGATGGACTTCACCATGATGCATCTACCACATGTGATAGACCTTAGTAAACTCCCAGTAGCTGCTGAATTCGCTGGTTGGAGTCGGGCCCATACCTCTCATCTGTACAGATTTTTGCAGAATGTCCAGATTTTTGGCACATATTTTTGGCCTGTTCCTCTTTTGTTCCTGGCAAATCACTGGGATGATTTCAGGATTGTAGTCACTAAGTAATGACATACATTTGAGTTTCAGACTTCAAATCCTTCAGAAAATGAATATGAAACTAAATCCTGCTACTCTAGCAACTTTCTAAGTTTATAAGAGCAATATTTAAAACATTTCCCTATTTGTACCCCCATTTTGTCAAGCTTTGCCCAGATTTTTTGCATTAAGATGTTGAGAGGTATAAGGACAGCATGATATTGCTCTCCATAAGCTCATCAGCCAGGTACTGTGTAGGAGGCATTAGCATCAACAGCTATCACCATGTATGTCCTGTGAAACAAAGCCGATAGGCTGAGATCAACAGCTATCACCATGTATGTCCTGTGAAACAAAGCCGATAGGCTGAGATCAACAGTTATCACCATGTATGTTCTGTGAAACACAGCCGATAGGCTGAGATCAACAGCTATCACCATGTATGTCTTGTGAAACAAAGCCGATAAGCTGAGATCAACAGCTATCACCATGTATGTCCTGTGAAACAAAGGCAATAGGCTGAGATCAACAGCTATCACCATGTATGTCCTGTTAAACAAAGCCGATAGGCTGAGATCAACAGCTATCACCATGTATGTTCTGTGAAACAAAGCCGATAGGCTGAGATCAACAGCTATCACCATGCATGTCCTGTGAAACAAAGCCGATAGGCTGAGATCAACAGCTATCACCATGTATGTCCTGTGAAACAAAGCCGATAGGCTGAGATTTTAACTGGGAATATAAATTCAGAACCACGAGCAGTAGAGCTTAACACATCTGTGAAACATGCCACGCATAGACACGCAGGCAGTATGCACAAGCCTTACTAACATTGTATCAGTGGCATACTGTGGACCTGAGGTGTACTCTATAACACTTGAGTTCTTTGCTGAAATAAAATGATTCATAGACATACATGCAATGATGCCTCATTTGAGTATATTTAATTTATAGTTTCACAGGTTCATAGGTGTTTACTAGGCTAATGATCACAAGAGCCTTTTTAAGCCTAGTCATGCATTCCAAATCTCTGACAAGTTCTGATACCCTTGATAAGTGTAAGCATGGGCCTGGGAGATTAAATATTTACAGGTTACCTGTGTTCATCAGAGACATAGGTGCCAAACCAGGGATGAATTTATGGTTTCCCATCCAATTGTCCAAGTTGCACTTGAATTGGGTTAGGGAGGAACTCTGCTTCACGTGAATGGGTAGCCTGTTCCATAGATGGAGTAGTCTCTGGGATACATACCTATCTCTCCAGAAGGAGCTATTTATATCACAGACAGGGTTTAAGTCTTTAGAATGGATAATTCTGGTGCTGTTTGTTTTGTGGATATGCAGGAGGTTTATCAGAGTGGGGTCTGACAATGCCCTGTATGCCAAGCATAGATCTCCCCTCAAAAGCCTGTAGGAGACAGAATACAGGGATTGAGCCTTGAGGTGGTCTGCATAGGACATATTACTTATGCCTTGTATTCTTTTAGTGAGGAATCTCTGGACATTCCACTTGTTAGATATGCCTGGTTAGGTACATACCAAAGGGGGCATTGTACTCAATGATATGTCTAATGTATACCATATATAGTGGTAAATTGACTTCCTTGGACTTAGATGCCATACCTTTGTTTTTAAGTTGTGCAACATAAAATTATTTCCTCACCATTGTAGACACATGATGATCAATGGCTTGATTACTGTATATGTGTGTCCCTAAGTCCCTGACTACTGGATCAACTCTAAGAGGTGTGTTGTCAATATGATAGTTAGCAGGGATGGACGACTTCCCAAAGGATACTATTATGCATTTCTTGGCATTTAGTTTTAGTGCATGGCTCAGACACCAGTTGTTTGTGTCAGCCCCTCCTGTAGAACATTTATGTCAGTGTGAGACTGGATGGCAGCTCCTAATCTGCAGTCATCTGCAAATTTAGTCAGCCAGAGATCATTGACATTGGCCTTGATTTCTGAGTAGTAAATGCCAAAAAGGAGTGGTCCAAAGCCTAATCCCTGAGGGACTCCACTTGTGACTGGCCTCTTTGTAGAGGTGGACTCCCCAGTTCTAACTTCCTGTGTCCTGTCTTTGAGCCAGTTGGCTATCCACTGGGTGACATACGGGTTTGTACCTAACCTCTTGAGTTTGTCAACAATGCCCAAGTGGGGTATTGTGTCAAATGCCTTGGCCAGATCAAGGTAGGAAATGTGAATGATTTTGCCCTTATCCATTGCTTTGGTGAGCTTCTCAAAGAAGTCCACCTGGTTGAGTAAGCATGATCTGTCCTTGACGAAACCAGTCTGGGTTGGGTCCAGTGTCTGGAGGTTTACTATATCTCTACTGATCATCTCCTTGATAATTCTTTCCATGGCTTTACATATAAGACTAGTGAGAGTTATGGGTCTGTAGTTTTGAGGGTCTGTAGATGGCCCACCTTTGTGTAGAGGGATGACTGTTGCCTTTCTCCATTCATGAAGCATGAAGCCTGTTTGGAAGCTTCAGTAAAATAGCAATTCCAGACAGCCTGTTAAGTCATGTTTCTTGCTAGTTATTTATTTCCTTTTATATATATCCAAGGTGTTTAGGATGTGTTGAGGTATATAGTTCCAGATTTTGGACACTTTGTTGGAGAACAGGGAGTTATGGGAAACAGTACTGGAAGTTAGGTTAAGAAGGGAGGTGATGATTAGTGAGCAGCAGTATGGTTTCATGCCAGGAAAGAGCACTACAAATGTGATGCTTGCTCTGAGGGTGTTGATGGAGAAGTACAGAGACGGTCAGAAGGAGTTGCATTGTGTCTTTGTGGACTTAGAGAAAACATACGACAGGGTGCCTAGAGAGGAGTTGTGGGATTGTATGAGAAAGTCAGGACTGGCAGAGAAGTATGTAAGAATGGTACAGGATATGTTCAAGGGTAGTGTGACAGCAGTGAGATCTGCAGTGGGAGTGATGGATATGTTTAAGGTGGAGGTGGGGTTACATCAAGGATCAGCTCTGAGCCCTTTCTTATTTACAATGGTAATGGACAGGTTGACAGACGAGATCAGACAGGAGTCCCCGTGGACTATGATGTTTGCAGATGACATTGTGATCTGTAGTGAGAGTAGGGAACAGGTGGAGGAGACCCTGGAGAGGTGGAGATATGCTCTAGAGAGGAGAGGAATGAAGGTCAGCAGGACTAAGACAGAATATATGTGTGTGAATGAGAAGGAGGATAGAGGAATGGTGAGGATGCAGGGAGTAGAGTTGGCAAAGGTGGATGAATTTAAATAATTGGGATCAACAGTTCAGAGAAATGGTGAGTGTGGAAGAGAGGTGAGGAAGAGAGTATAGACTGGGTGGAGTGGGTGGAGAAGAGTGTCAGGAGTGATTTGTGACAGACGAGTACCAATAAGAGTGAAAGGGAAGGTCTACAAGAGGGTAGTGAGACCAGCTATATTATATGGGTTGGAGATGGTGGCATTGACAAAAAGGCAGGAGTCAGAGTTGGAGGTGGAAGAGTTAAAGATGTTAAGATTTGCAATGGGTTTGACAAGGATGGACAGGATCAGGAATCAGTATATTAGAGGGTCAGCTCAGGTTGGACGGTTTGGAGACAAAGGCAGAGAGGCAAGATTGCTTTGGTTTGGACATGTGCTGAGGAGGGATGATGGGTATATTGGGAGAAGAATGCTAAGGATGGAGCTGCCAGGTAAGAGGAAAAGAGTATGGCCTAAGATAAGGTTTATGAATGTGGGGAGAAAGGACAGGAAGAAATGGAAATAGTGCAACTAACACTAGGTAAGACTGTAATCCAAATTGTAGCTTGCTACAGATCCCCCACCATACCCCAAGATTCTCACTACACCTTTCTAAACATACTGGAAAATATTAAGATAGAACCAAACACCCTAATACTGGGTGATTTTAACTACCCTGCCATTAACTGGGAAAACTACTCATGCCCCAACAGCTTTGTGCAACGGTTCTTGGAATTCATAAATTCCAATGCCTTGGATCAACTAATCCATAGTCCCACCAGGGGCTCCAATATCCTAGACCTGGTCATTACCAACATGGGAAATCAATGCTCCATACCTATGGTCACCCCCTCATTAGTCAGGTCTGACCATAAGCTAATCACCCTTAACATCCACATCCCACCCCCACCCCCCAGTAAAGAAACCACCATAAAAAACTTCTCCAAAGCCAACTTCATGCTACTCAAGTCAGAAGTGACAAACATCATAACACCCATGCAGACGGGAACTGAAAGTTCAACTGCTGAATCCTACACTAAGGCACTGTACGAGCACATCCACTCATGCATGAATCGTGCCATCCCAAATAGAACCAAAATGCTCTCATCCAAAAAGGAAGCCAATCTGGTGGTCCCCTACCATAAACAAACTTTACAACAAAAGGAAGAAACTTTTGCAGAAAAGAGGAAAATCCTAGGATGCAAAAAACTCCCTTACTAGCCTCAGTAAGAAACTGAGATGCCTCATAAAATCCTCCAAAGCTAGTTACGAAAATAAAATTGCCAAAGATTCCAAGGACAACCACAAAGCATTCTATAACTATGTCAAGAATCTAAATGGCAATGCTCAGATTTGCTCTGAGCTAAAACAGAATGGCATTAAATATACTGATCCAAAGGATATTGCCAGTATCCTGGCAGATCGATTCAGTGCCAACTTCACCCCCTCTCACCCCCTAAATGGCCCATCTCAATACCGGAAGATTGCCAAATTCCAGTAATAACGGCCACACAGATACAAAACGCACTCTCTAAAGCCAAGAATACAGCATCCATGGGACCAGATGACATCCCGGGCTGTGTACTACATGAACTACAATATGAACTGGCACCTCACCTAAGTGTCATGTTTAATCATAGCCTCACCTCAGGTTTCGTGCCCACTGAGTGGCGCAGAGCTACAGTTATCCCAATCCACAAGGGGGGATCCACCTTGGATCCCGGAAACTACCGTCCCATCAGTCTGACAAGCCTTATCTGCAAGGCCATGGAGCGTATTATCATGGAACTTATAAACAAAGACAATGGCAACCTTCAAACACTGCACCCCACCCAGTTTGGGTTTGTGAAGGGCCAATCTTGTCTCCTGAACCTGATTGACTTCTTTGAATCAGTCTCCAGAGCCATGGACAAGGGTAAGGTGGTCCACACAGCCTATCTAGACCTTGCCAAGGCCTTTGATACCATCCCCCACTCTGGAATCATAGATAAACTTACTAAGTTGGGCATTAATCCCTATGTCACCCAATGGGTTGCTAAATGGCTTACTGATAGAACCCACACTGTAAAAGTAGCCGACTCCAAATCCAGCTCCAGACAAGTGACAAGTGGAGTACCTCAGGGTTCAGTCCTGGGGCGCTCTTGTTTGGCATCTACTTCTCTGAAGTACAGGTCAACACTAAGGGACTCTGGCTAACAAAGTTTGCAGATGACTGCAAACTGGGAGCCATTATTGAATCCCAAATGATGTGGATACTCTACAAAAGGGCCTTACAGAAACAGATGCTTGGTGGCAGAGCCATGGGCTCAAGCTCAATGCCAAGAAATGTATTGTTATCCCCTTTGGGAAAAAACATGTATCCATGAATTACCATATAGGTGGCAGTACACTAAACACAGAAAGTGTGATAAGAGACTTAGGGACACAGGTGGACAGTGGTCTCACCTTCGATAACCACATCGCCACAACAGTCAGGAAATCCTTCTATGTGGCACACCTCATCATGAAGGGCTTTTCATCCAGAAAAAGGAGGTCATTGTCCCACTGTACTCATCCCTCATTAGACCCATTACAGAATACAACGCCCCATTTGGTATGTACCTCTCAAGACATCTGCAACAACTGGAAAGGCCTCAGAAATACCTCACTAAAAGAATCACAGGCCTAAAGCAGATGCCCTATGCTGACCGCCTTAAAAAACTCCAGCTATACTCTGTCGCATATCGTCTACTCAGAGGCGATCTCTGCTTAACATACAAGGCCATGTCAAACCCAGAGCTGTTGGACATGCTACACTTAAAGAAATCCCAATCCCTCAGAGCTACATGCTCCAGGGATCTAAACCTTGTCATTACAATAAACAAAACATGCTGGAGGGATAGGTTCCTGACCCAGAGACTCCCCAGACTCTGGAATAGATTGCCCATACATGTCAAGCAGAGTGCCTCTTTGGACCTCTTCAAGAGGAACCTTGACGATTGGATGGGAGAAAGGAAATTCACCCCAGGGATCACGTCAGTCGCCCTGCTAGACAGGGGTCCAGGAAAGTAAATAATGTGGGAAGAAATAGCCATGGAATTGTTATGGCTAGGCTTGTATAGGCCCTAGGGCTGATAGCCTAGTACCAACCTATGAACCTATGAACCTAGATGATCTGCTGTGGCAACCCCTAATGGGAACAGCCGTATGAAAAAGAAGAATAAGTTGGAGAGCAGAGAGTCACCAGAGTAGTTGTGATTTGGTGATCTTTAGGAGAAATTTGTTGGAGGACATAAGGGATCTGGAATTGGTATTTGCTTGAACTAGGTGTTTGAGGGCAGGGCAGTTTTTGGGCTGGTAGATGACGGAGTGGGGGAAGGTAATTTCATTCAGGGTTAGAGGGTTGGGTAGTTCGATCCAGTTGAGTTGGTAAAGTGCAGTGATGTGATCTATGTGGTAGGTTTGTAGCAAACTTTGTCATCTTATTGTAGCAGGTCTCTAGTTTATTTAAGTCAGTTTTCTGTGGGTTGGTGAAAATGTTGCCAGAGTACAGGAGTGTGGGTAAGAGGTGTGTTCTGGCTGTGGAAAACCTAGAGTTGTTGGTGAGATAAGGTTTGGCTCTGTAGTGAGCTTAGTTTAATGTGTACTTTTTTGATGGTTAGTGCTACATGCTTATCAAATCTTAGACAGTTGTCAATTGTGACCCCCAGATGTTTTGTTTGATCTACAGGTTCAATATTAGTGTTGTTGGAGCAGAAGATAATGAAGGGGGTTGATTGTTTTTGGGTTTGGCTTTGAAGAAAATCATCAATTTAATTTTGTTAGGGTTGAGTATTAGTTGGTGGTCGCAAAGATATTTTTCACTGTCATGGAGAGATTTTTTTTTTCTTGAAGTTCTTGAAGGGTAGGGGTGTAGCAGATGAGGGAGGAATCATCAGCATATTGCATGATGGAGGTGGTGGAAGAGCTGCGGTTGTTGGTGAATATGATAAAAAGAATAGGTCCAAGGATGGAGCCTTGCGGTACTCCAACAGAGACGGGTAGGAGAGGGGAGAGATTGTTGCCCCATTTGACTGATTGTTGTCTATCTGAAAGATAGCTATGAAACCAGGAGAGAGAAGGTAGGGAGAGGTTGCATGTCTCAAGTTTGTTGAGCAGTTTTTTGATGGCACACTGTGTCGAATCGAATGCTATGCCATGCAAGCTGCTATTGATTTGTGGCTTAGGCAGATGGTCTGCTATTTTGAATACAAAACTGTGCATTGAGAGAAGAGCAACAGCACCTGTAGAGCATTTTGTAGTGAATGTCAGTCAGCAGACAAAGCAGCCTTCAGAAAACACAGCCCTTAGGTGCACATCATTCTATAATACTGTGGTATGACATACAGCCTTAATGTGATATACATGTTACCTCTTGCCTGGGAACTGCATTTAGGTACATGTATTAGTTTGTAATATAGTTTTCATGCAGCATATAATTGCATTTAATCTATACTTAACATATGTGTCTGTATACCTTAACTATAGGTAAGGGAATACAGCTCACTATCAGGACGGCCCAGGCCTATGTTAACCCGAATGTCTTACATATATGTGTCACAAGCCTATGATGTGGAGATGCCTGCAGCAGGCCCCATATGTAAACCATCATTCTACCTCAGAAGTCATCTGTCAGATGTTACCTCAAAGTTGTCTCCAACCTATGCAGTCAGTGCAGCCCACCCCTCACCTGTATATCCCTATGTCTGTCTGTGTGGCAGCCACCCCATCTGCATACATACACATGTCTGTCCTACCAGTAGCCTGCAGTATCATTGGAGTAGCCTGATGTCCATTGCATAGCATATCCGTGGCATCTCTACTATTGCGTATACCTATAGCAACCAACCCACTATTAATATTTGGTAACCTGCCTTTGGTAGCAGTCACTGGCCTTCAGTTATGCACCTTGTTTCTATAGATGTCCCACTGTCTTATAGTGGGAGTGGTCTGCAGATGTTGAACAACTTCAGCCAAAATGAGAATGACATACTGCTACATGCACAGAGGGACCCATGGGTGCCATTTGTTAGGGAAAGGGGTGAGCCTCTACAGGACCATCTAGGAGTCAGTAGTCTATGATATCAATGGAATTGCAAAACACAACAGTGCCAGAGATGTGTAGCAACAGAGGTCAGACATTGAGGGGGGGGGCACTTCTCACTGCAAGCCCAACTGATGAGGACAAACTGGTAACCATTTGAAATGTCAAGACACGCTAGAATGAGTCCCAAAATGCAGACACTGAATGGTCAAAAAAACAAATTTACATATACTAAGTCCAAGATGACATTTCTTGGAATATTATCTTTTCTCTGAGATATGGCGACCTCAGAGTTGGCTTATATAAGTTCAGGAGGGGGGATGTAGGAAAGCTTGGCCCTTGCAAAAAGAAGTTATAAGGAGAAGAGCAATTTTTGATATTCACTCTTCTATGGGTTTTTAGACTTTTTTCTGGAATTTTGGCACTAGGCATTTTGAGTGCAGACATTTCAACATGGAGTGTGAAGAATTTTTAGTGTCCAGACTTGGAGATGATGAAGGTGCAAGTATCATATCTGGAGGAGTGGACACAGGTTTTGAGAGTGGCCAACCCTCACATTTCTCAGAGAGAGAGAGAGATACCCCAGATAAGTAACATGTACTGCATGTTTCTATAGTAGCTGCACACTGTGCAACGGCAGACCACAAATAACATAGCATATGTTTCATATAGGTAGGCTAGGTGTGCAGGCATACAGGAAAGGCAGCATAGGTATATGTCTGTTGTATATCTGCATAGTCTACATCAGAAGCATAGTTAGGGTGGGGTGAAGGTGGCAGCCATCTCAGGAGCAAGGTGTCAGGAGGGTGTGATTGGCAGATGATGATCTGTAGGTAGTGTATTCATTTCTTTACTGGCATTTCTAAAGGCACCTACACAAATGCCGTTTTTGCTGCCAGGACTGAACAAAAGCTCTTACTTTAGTGCTTTGTGTGTGGTATAGTTAGTAGCAAGCAGTTTGTTACAGTTTTAAAGCAGGAAACCTTTTTCTTTTTTGTGTGTGAGAAGTGCATAAAATGAGGCCTTGGAGACAAGTCCAGGTTGAAGAAATGGCCTTTGTTTTTTTGCTCCTCAGCTTACAGTTCAGGGATTGACACAGGGTACCAGATGAGCCAGGTACCACTCTGGTCTTTGCCACTATTTGCATTGGTAACACAGGGCTTTACATGCAGCATGTGTTTTGAGATTCTCTTCTACATTGTATTGTGTATTCACAGGGCAGACCACTGCTACTGTGACAGCTGTGTAAGCTGATGGCAGCACCTATATGAGGTCTGACAATCATAACAGGACACAGATTAAATCATGTTTGAATGACCCCCAGGTACTGTATTTCACCCACCTATGAGGTTCTTCACTCATTGCTCAGGTTAATGATATGGTCTGAATCATACCTGAGCTACAGACTGTGTAGCTTGAGCACTCACCAACCCTGTTGGGGAGGGGCCCCTGTGATGAATAACCCTGACACTGTTCTTCATGTGGCAGCAGCAGCAGAGGAATGCGCAGCATTCCATGTGAGTGTACTCACCAAACAGCAGCATAATTGGGGATCCTGGCACTGTTACGTGTCACAACCAAACGTGGGTGGTGCTATGGCTGAAACAAAAAAAGTTCAGGTCAGTCAAGCAGACACCATTTTCTGCTACTTGTACGAGATGCTTGGTGTATTGTGTTGCTTCTGTGAGCATGTCACCCCTCACTTCCAATATCTTGATCAGATCATGGTCAAGAGACAATGTCATGCAGGATCTAATGAGGACTGTGGTGAGACACAAGGATTCCATATCCACCTCCATGCATAGAACAGCAAGTGTCCTGTCCAGCAGTACTGTCCATGGTTGGTAGCAGGTAGATACTATAGGTTGGTCACATCAGGAAGTCATTACAGGGTATATAGTTTGTTTCTACAAGTCTAAGGGTATCCAGGTGACAAGTGCCAGCATCCAGGAGCAGGACACCTTCCCAGTGGGTGCGTACAGACCCTATCCATATATTAACATATTCCACAACACCTGTATTTACTATGGGGTGCCCCTCTGGAATTCTCCTCTGCAGGAAGTGGAGATATAGATGACTTGTATGCCATATGCAGAAATCATGGGCATTGCCAGGCTGCAATGCAAGCATGATAGTTATCAACATCTATGCATTGCATACTACTGCACTGCCAGGGTCATATTGCAAGCACACTGGTTATCAACCCCTATGCATTGCACACTACCTGGCAGCTGATGAAATGGTAACACCAGCTGGGGCTTTCATTGTCCCAGTTGTTCAGTCTGTAGCACCCAGTACTTCATAGATAAGGGCAATGTCATAGAAGCCATGCCATGCACATTGGTGGCTGTCCCCTCCAGTGTGCTGGGAAAATGCATATGCTCATCCACATGGTGAAGCAGGATATCAACAAATGTAGTGAATATTCTGCAGGCTGGTGTCAGTGATATACCTAAGGTTCCCTTCCCTCTAGTTGTTCTAGAATGTTTCAGCAGCATGTCTGATGAGAGCTACACATACCTCAGTGTACATTGGTATGAGAAGTCCATGTATTCCTCCTGATCCTGTTTATCAGTGATACATGTTATTCAATGCCTGTGTCATGTCTCTGTCCTCATGACAAGTCTGTCAGCTGTTGGTCATTAGTTTGTGGAATGTAAGGCAATACTATTTCATTCATGTCACCTGTCACTGTGGTGCACTACCTGGTGCAAGGCAGAGGCAATGATTGTCACTAAGTGCAGTTTTGTGAATGCTGCTGCTGTTCCTTCCTCCAAGCACTGTTGCTCATGGTATCTTTGAAGGTATGAGGTTTGCTACTTGCTCTTACATTAAAACTTAGATTGCTGTGTGCTGACTGCATTTTACAGTTATGAAATGAGACCTGCTAACACAGGTAGCCATTTGTATATCATTATGCAATCATTAGCTCATGTGATTTAATTTGCAAGTCATTATAATGTCATTTGCATATACCATTTTCTACACTGTTTTCCATGATGCGCTATAGCAGTGGCTGGTGCCATGAATTGCTGCTTGCCTCGACATGGCTACATCCTGCACAGCACTGCATACCAATCGTGACTATGAACCCTGGCCATAGTGTGGTCATATTTTTGAAATCATTTGTGGCCTACAAATATGGGTCTAATCTGTCTAGAGCCTTATGATTTAGGGTTAGAGAGGGTTTACTAGAGATCTGGTGACTGAGGTTTCACTGATTTGTTTCTTGTTATACAGTATTATCCATTTGGTATTAAAAATCCCTCGTGACATTACTGTCATTAGTGTTGCAAAGTACTGGTGCAACTAACATACATGAAGACATATAAACAGTGTGCTTAGGCAAAAAAAAATGTTTTGGGGTTTAACTTAGGATGATGCAGTGGTGCAGTGGTAGCATTGTTGCCTCCCAGCAAAAGGTTCTGTGGTTTGATTCTCAGCTGGAGTGCCTTCTGTGCAGAGTCTGCTTGTCCTCCCTTCATTCATGTGGGTTTTCTCCAGGTGCTCTGGTTTCCTCCCACATTACAAAAACTTACATCTGGAGTATTTTTCCCTGGGTCTCCTCTGAAAATTGGCTTTGTTCCAAGTCAGACTTTCCTGGTAAATAAAATGATAAATAAAGAAAAACTAATAAATAAAATTTGTTCATAGTCTCTAATTTG
>NC_056745.1:82647951-82660451 GCF_019279795.1 Protopterus annectens | reverse complement strand
TGTTTCCGGCACCTCAACCGTCCCCAGAGCCAACCCTCGAAACCTGCAAAACTGTAATATCATTCTTAACACTAGACACATGTACCGCTGTAAAAGAAAAATGTATTAACAAGCTCTGCAATACCAACTTCTGCAATATCCTCAACAGCAATTCTGCCCTAGCTGTCTTCTTTTGTAACACCTTCACCACAGCCATATTATCTGAATGAAAAACTACCCGCTTGTTCCTCAACTGCTCCTTCCACACCACCAAAGCTGCCCATATCAGTATCAGTTCTAAAAAAATGACATCACGCCTCCATTCCTCATTCCAGTCTGGAGGCCATTGTGCTGCAAACCATCTTCCCTTAAAGTAAGCCCCCATGCCGATACCTCCCGCTACGTCCGTAAACAATTGAAGTTCTTCCTGACCCACCCAATCCGATTGCCAAAAGGAAATTCTATTAAATTGTTGCACAAAACCATCCCACAACTTCAAATCCTCCTGCACTAGCCTGGTCACCCTAACCCAATGATGCTTGCTCCTACCCCCTTTTAACATATAAGCTAGTGCCCTGCAAAATACCTGACCCTGATGTACAGCTCAGTAGGCAAAGTTCAGAAGACCCAACAGTTCCATGACTGAACCAACTCGAATCTTATTCTTGTCCAACACCCCCCCGTATAGCTGACTGCAGCCTCTCTATCTTATCCTGGGGTAGATGAAACAATCCTTTCTCTGCATCTACCTTTAACCCCAGGAACTCCATCGCCCTTGCTGGACCTTCCATCCTGTGCTGTGCCAAAGGTACACCCAATTCCTCACACATACTGGTAAATTCCTGCAGCCCCTGTTGAGCCCCCACCTTCCCTTCCCCTACTAACAAGAAATCATCCAAGTAATGCACCACCTTCTGCATTCCCACCCTCCGATTCCAAATCCAATGTAAGAGGGTACTAAATTTCCCAAATGTCACACATGCCATGGAACAGCCCATCGGCATGGAAGTGGCAAAATAGTACTTACTGCCTACCTTTAACTCTAACAATGGATTATCCTCCCTCCTAATGGGCAACAAATGGAAAGTCACTTCAATGTCAACCTTAACCAACCACGGCTCCTGAAATTCCCCGATCACCTGCACTGCATCATCCAAAGAGGCGTAACGCACCCTAACTTCTTTGTCCCCAATATAATCATTCACTGGCCTCCCTTCTGGAAATGAAAGATGATGAATCAATCTAAACTCCTCAGGCCGTTTCTTCGGCACTAACCCCAATGATGACACCTTGTAGCTAAGAAAAGGTGGCATATCAAATGGACCCTACAAACACCCTGCCTTACACTCCTTACCTACCAACTCTTCAAAAAAGTCCTCTTTCCCTTGCACTCTACGGAGGTTCTTACAACTCCCCCCAACCCCACCCTGGACTTAATAGGAAATCCCCATTGAAACCTTTGAATAACCTCAGTCTTAAGAATGATATCAGGATACTGGCAAAGCATATCCTCTAATACCTCCACCTTAATGGGGAGTGGCACCCCTCCCCCAATTGCCTCTAAAGGATCCCAGTCCCCTGGGTCCAGGAAAATTGCCCCTACCTCGAGCTGTCTGTAATCCTTGAGGGGAAAGAAAATCTCCCTCTCAGCCCATACCAGTGTTGTTCCACGAACCAAAACCCTGCCATCCATAGTAGGCCGTGGAATGATTTCCTCCACATCTTAAGCAAGTGTGTGCAAATTTGCACCCAACCCATGAACAAGTACCATTGTTAAATGACCAATACACTCCACCTGCCTCACCCACGCTCATCCTCCTATTAAACCCTCCAAAGCTGTCCATCATTGTAGCCAGCCATATATCAGGATGATGCACCTCCCACCGCAGAGACTGGTCAACTGCTTTCTGTTTACAGAACTGCTCATCATACCACAACCATGCATTCCCCAGCCTTAAACATTGTGCCTTCCGAATGGTGAGAAAATTCCCCAAAAGGGGCAAAGCCAATGCTCCATCCTTCTCCAGCTGCACTGCCATGTAGCAAATAAAGCCAACCACCCAGTTGTCCCAAGTCCTGTGTCTAAGCTTACCTTTCCTTTTCCTACCCAGCGCTACTAACACCGCCAACAAGTCCTTGCTAGTGTCTGACTCTGCTTCCACTAACCTCTGGACCCCTTCCTCATCTAGCAACTCAAACACATCCACATACTCACCTTTCCAGATTCTTTCTTTCACTGTCCATGGAATGTGCGGAGTTAAAATAACTGCTCTGTTGCCCTGTCCCAGAGCCTGAGTAGCTAGCCATTCCCCTGGCCACAGCCCAAAATCTGATCCTACCTCCGAGCCAGTCAAGCTGTCCTTAGAGCCCAGGTCCACTCCAGCCATCTGTCCGCCCACACACCTGGCTGCCTGTACCAACTCTTTTTGCTCTCTGTTTGACACTGTTTCTCCCCTTTCCATATCCCGATCCAACAAAACCTCATCAACCGCCTGCACCTCGCCATCCTCACCACCTAGTTCCCCAACCATTGGTAAATTAATATCATTACCTGCACCTTCGCCTTGCGACATACTGGGAACAGGAGCCTCCACTGTAACCATCTGCTTCTCCACCTGCTGCCTTTTCCCCCTGCCTGGAGTCTTCATCACAGGGCACCATCTCTTCCTGCCTGAAGCTTGCTCTGGCTCCACCTTGGACCTCGTCATGTCCTGGAAAAATTCTTCCACTTGGGTTACGATAGCCTGCCATCGTTGTCGCAATTCTGGTAAATTAGCCATCTGTAAAAAGGGAACACAATGTTAACGCTGTTCCACTAACCCGACTGCCCTACTCCCCCCAACCCCTATAATATTGCCTTGCCCTATGCCCCACCACTCTCTACCAACTCCCTTACTTACCTATACTCTGCAGCCTAGAACCACCCCTTGCATACCTTACCTGCTAAGCATACACTCTAATCAGTAGCTAATGCACTTATATTTCCTCCATAAATAAAATATACCCCTGCCTAGCACACTCTTCACCCTTCAGCTGCACACCCATTCAGCCACACACTTCCCTACAGCTACCATCCCCTGTCCTATCACCACAAGGTGTGTGTATGTGTGCATATATATATATATATATATATATATATATATATATATATATATATATATATAAAAATCCAACAACTTTGCATCTATCCTCTACTCACCTACATTCAAGCCACACAAATACAAGCACCATTCACCACCAAGAAGCCTGTAACCCTTACCTCTTACTTCTGGACCGCAAATCCTTATCCCCACAAGAGGTAACGGCCAATATCTACAGTGCGCGAACCGGCACCCAGACCGAACGGCCGTAAATTGTCAGGAGCTGTCCGCAAAACCACCAGGGAGAGTAAAAAGGAATCCCTACCACTACCACCACTGCGGAAAGCCAGCGGGGACAACCACATGTAAGGAACGGCCGAAAACAACCACATATATGCATGGAAACCGAGGAACAACACCAGAGACCGGAGAAAGGCCACAGAAGCCCACAAACACACCAGGGAGACTAAAGGATCCACCAGACACCAAACTCAACATACCTAGACTAGATTACAGCAATGGACCCCCACAGCTTACTACAACCACCAGGGAACACTTTTTTTTTTGTCACTTGGATTACCAGGCCAACCCACCTGCTTCTACCTGACCACATGGCACAACTGGGAAGGAGGCAACGATGAGTCCGGACTACCCACATGGCTACACCTGACCACATGGTCCAAACAGGCAGGAGGCAACGATGGGCCTGACGAATCCCCGGAGACCCCAGGATGACCAGGAGCAACCTCAGCAACACTGGATGACCACAAAGACCTCACCCACCATGACCAGCCCTACCACACAATTGGAGCCACCACTGGACCACTGGCAAACACCTCAGAAACCACAAAACAACAGGAGACACCACAGGACACGAGGAAGCACCTACCGTAACACCATACCTACCGGACATCCAGAGAATCACACCAATACCCAGGTAAGCCAAGCACCACACTCATACAGACACCATCCACCAACCATTCACCTACACACACTCTACTCTCATTAACCCTTTCACCCTTCCATGCCATCAAGTCCTGTCCCCAACCTATATTCCCAAACTCCATCCCCACCTTAAAGTAATTACTAACAGAGAAACACCAAAGTAAGAGGAGGGAACTAACTCAGTTAAACTAACCCCTCCTCTCCCCACCATCCAAGGCCTACCTGCATCCACAATACCTACAGGTCATCTGGACGTAAGCTAGCTGTTACTGCACCACCAACTCATGCCAAATGTAACTACTTCCTTTAACTCCCTACACATAAACCCATCCTGAGTCCCACCTTTCCTTACCTCACTTCCTTAACTACTCCAGTCCCCCTTCAATACCTACATTGCCATGACTCTAATAATTAGCCAATCCCTTAATCCCTAGCCTAGCTCTCTCCCCCTCCCCCTACACTTTACTAGTGGGTCCAGGACAACTTTGTTTGTGCCAAACTGCATTTCTCCACATTCCACTCACCACAGGCAAAATCCAATACCACTTCCTTGCAAGCTATAGGTCTCCCTCTATGACCCAGGAAACCCATATCATGTATTTAAACTTATTAGAAACACTAACCATCCAACCCAATTCCATATTCATGGGTGACTTTAATTACCTCACTATTAACTGGGAATCATATATTACATGAAACATACAGGCACAGAGATTCCTGGATTTTGTAAACACAAACTTCATGGACCAGATTGTCAATACAACAACCAGGGGTGCAGCTGTACTGGATGTGGTCCTCACTAATATGGGAGAATGTTGCACACCCCCTACTGTAATGTCTTCCCTGGTAGGGTCAGACCGCAAAATGGTCTCCTTTGAAGCAAAAATAAAACCTAGAACCCAAGCTAAGCTTGGAATATTCAGGAAGTACTGTAAAGCTAAATTCCCACTAATAAGCGATAACCTGGCAAAATTCTAAGTCCCTCACCAACCCTGAGAACACCGCTGCCTATAAGAACGTGTTCACAGAAACCCTATACAAGCATGTTAATAGCTGTAAAGAGGCAGCTGTATCCACCAGGAAGAAGTACAGAACTAACTCAAAAAACAAGCCACCCTGGTGGAATCGCATCAGTAGGCTGTATAACAGAAGGAAGAAAGTCATGGCAAAAATTAGGAGGTGTAGTACTCAAAAGGATAAAAACACTCTCATCAGGCTAAACAAACAACTCAGAGGACAAATAAATTTTTCCAAAACCAAATTTGATGTACATTTGGCTTCCAAGGCCAATGACATTAGCAAGGCATTCATTAGCTATGTCCGCAACCTGAAAGACAATACACAGTTCTGTGCATAGATTATTGTAAATGGAAACACCTATACTGAGCCAGAAGATATAGCAAACCTACTGGCTGATAAATTCAGCTCCAACTTTAACCCTCTCTCCCCCTCAACCTTCCCTCAAGAATACATTCAAATATAACTCCCTCTGCTATCACTAGTGAACAGGCTCTCTTTCAGACCAAGAACACTGCATTGATGGACCCAGACAATATCCCAGGATGCTTTCTAAATAGCACGAAATATGATCTATTACATCTTCTGGAATTGCTATTTAACTCTAGTCTATAAACAGGCTTCGTACCTCATGAAAGGAGAACAGCAACAGTCACCCCTCTACACAAAGGTGGGCCATCTACAGACCCTGGAAACTACAGACCCATAAGTCTCACTGGTCTCATATGCAAAGCCATGGAAAGAATTATCATGGAAATGATCAATAATGACAAAGGAAATCTCCAGACACTGGACTCAACCCAGTTTGGTTTCATCAAGGGCAGGTCATGGCTACGCAATCTGGTGGACTTCTTTGAGAAGGTCATCAAAGCAATAGATGAAGGCAAAATGTTTCACACTGTTTACCTTGAGGTACAAACTCTTATGTCACCTGGTGGATCACTAGGTGACTCACAGACAGGACCCAGGAAGTTAGAATTGGGGAATCCACCTCTACAAAGAGACCAGTCACAAGAGGAGTCCCTCAGTGGTCGGTCCTGGGATTGTTCCTTTTTGGCATTTACTTCTCTGAAGTCAAGGCCAATGTGAGTAGCCTCCTGCTGACTAAATTTGTAGGTTATTGCAAATTCGTAGCTGTCATTAAATCCCCCACTGACATAAATGTTCTCCAGGAAGGGCTGACACAAACAACTGGTATCAGAGCCATGGACTAAAACTAAATGCCAAGAAATGCATAATATTATCCTTTGGGAAGTCATCCACCCCTGGTAACTATCATATTGACAACACACCCCTAAGAGTTGACCCAGTAGTCAGGGACTTGGGGATGCACATATACAGTAATCTAGCCTTTGACCATCATGTGTCTATAGTAGTGAGGAAATCATTCTATGCTGTGCAACTTATAAACAAAGGTATGGCATCTAGGTTCAAGGAAGTCATTGTTCCACTGTATTTGGCATTCATCAGACCTATCATTGAGTACAAGGCCCCTTTTGATATGTACCTAACCAGGCATGTCCAGCAATTAGAATGTCCAAAGAGGTTCCTCACTAAAAGAACAAAGTAAAATGTCCTATGCAGGCCGCTTCAAGGCTCTATTCCTGTATTCTGCCTCCTACAGGCTATTGAGGTGAGATCTATGCCTGGCATGCAAGGCATTGTCATACCCCGCTTTGATGGACCTCTTTCATATCTGCAAAACAAACAGCACCAGAATTACCCATTCTAATGACTTAAACCTTACCTGTAATATAAATAGGACCTGCTGGAGAGACAGGTATGTCTCCCAAAGACTACTCCATCTATGGAACATGCTCCCCATCCATGTGAAGAAGAGGTCTTCTCTAACCCAATTCAAGTGTGACTTGGACAATTGAATGGGAAACAGGAAATTCATCCCTGATTTGGCATCTATGTCTCTGATGGACATAGGCAGCCTGTAAACAATTCATCTTCCAGGCCCCCTGATTATAAATGTTTCATCTCCTAAGTCCCTGCCCACACAAAACCCAGAACTTGTCAGAGATTTGGGATGCATGGCTAAGTTTAAAAAGGCCCTTGTGCTCATTAGCCTATTAAACACCTATGAATCTATGACTACATTTGAGTCTGCTGAATGCATCAATGACATTACTGTCTGTGATTCATAAACAAATCATAGTCATTAAGCATGCAGTCTGTGCTTATAGTGTGTGATAACAGGTTTGCCTGCACCAGAGGGAACTCTGTTGTTTGTATCTGTCATGTAGTTGTAGGTGTATAAAGCGGATTTTATTTTTAATTTTCAGTCCTGCTATATTACTCAGCACTGTATGCTGAGTGACATATTAGCAGGCTAGGAGGACCACTGTCCTGAGAAGTGCCACACCGTTTTGTTGTCAGCAGTTGCTGACCAGTAGATAATGTTGTGGGGCCAAGCAGGTGCACCAGCTGGCTTGGTAGGTAAAGCACGATCAAATAGGTGGAGGTGGGCTTACACAGGGAGTGGGATCAGTGTACTATCCTTACACAATGGGGCAGGACTGTGCAAGAACAGGATCATACAAGGGTCTGGCACAGTCCTGATCCATTGTTTTATATCTTTTATGAGTAACAATGCAGTACGGCATGGCTTACTAGTCTTATGCTGTGGAGCATCAGATTTGTGAACAGCACATTCAGTCATCTAATTGGATAGTTCTTTGATCTGCTTTACCTATTGTACCTATCATATGACTCTGAACTTGGCTCTTACTAGGCTGTGGTGTTGCAGTCATATGCATGTATGTATGTTCTATAATGACTTGAATTTTGTTTGGAGATTTTCTCCTATGGCCTCCTCTGAAAAGGTGTGCACAGACTATCTCAATAAAAAATTGTTAAATAGCAATAAATGAATTTTAAATCTTTTATTCCAACTAGAGTACTGTCAGTGTTATTTAGTATTCATAAACCCTCCATTATCAGTATCGCTTTCCTGACGTGCATTATATTAGTTGTATCATTGATATGACTTCAGAAATGCTGGTTCACCTTGTCAGTTGATAGCTTTCAACATTTTAATTATTTTCCCTCCATGACAGAGGTGCTGCTGAAATATTCAGTTTGTGAGTCATGCAGCCACACCTCCGGTAACCAAAATACACTTCAAGCTGCACGGAGTCAATGAATCTAGTTTATTCAGCTATTTCACAATTGCCGTGTTATTTAACACAAAAAAAATGGCTGCAAAAGTAAAGTTTCTTTAATATTCACTGCATTTTACCTGCTAGAAAATTACTAAGGAAAATCATAAAACATTTGTTTAATTTTTAACAAAGAACTGAAAAAACTTCACATGAAACATAACAAAAATGAGTGTAAAAGCTGTTCATCTTTCAGATGTTTACAAAATGACTGGTGTTTTCTATGTGCTTGCGCATGCACGCACACACACACACACACACACACACACACACACACACACACACACACACACACACAAAACATGTTTTTGTTAACAAGAAAAATGGCAGAAATAGACATTTTTCACATTGTGTGGAATACAAATATGAAATATGAAGGGATGTGTCATGGAACTATGGAACAAAGAAGGGAAACCATATTTATTTAAGGAAACAAAAGTGATGAATGGAGAAGGAAGTGATTATAAACAACAGAAACAGTCAAGGAGAAGGGGCATACCTCTCAACCTGTTAGAAAAAAAATCTGGACAAAACTATAAATACTGGGGGACAGAGGCCCCAAAATAGGGGCACTTTTTAAATATTGCACTTAGAAACTTAGAAAGTTGATAGAACAACAGGTTTTGCATTAGAGTGAATTCTTTGACGGGTATCAAGTCTGAAACTCAAATGTATGTCATTATTTTCTGACTTCAACCCCCAATGATTTACCAATGATTTGCCAGAAAACCACAATTTTATGAGAAACAGTCCAAAAATAGGAGGCAAAAACCTGGACATTCTGCGAAAATCTGTACAGTTGAGAAGTATGAGAAGGGGTCCTAAAATGACTGTGACATATTCAAGTGACACAAAATATATATGTGACATAGTATGAAAGAACTGGAAGCTGTTCACAATTGATGATGAAATGAGACAGATCGTAGGAGAAAAAACATATTTTGTATATAAGAACCAGTGCACTCTTAAGCAGCTTTCATGTCATAAACCACTGAATCCCATCAAAAATGTATCAAACAGGACAGGTACATATCCCTGCCTGAGATGCACTGGGTGCATACATATTTCAAAAGAAGAGAACTTCACACATCCAACACCTGGCAAAGTCTATGTCTTTAAATTATATGCTGACTGTACCACCAAACATATTGTTTACCTTGCCACATGTGACACATGCGATCATTTTTATATAGGGAAAACTAACAGACAGTTTAAAGAAAGAGTATCGAAACACATCAGTGACATTAAATTGAATGACCTTAAAAAAAGCATTTGCAAAACATATTAAAGAACACCTGGGACATAGATTCTATTTCAAGGCCATTCAAGTTTTAAGAGAAATTTTACAAGGAGGTGATATTAGTAATCGAACAGAAATGGCCAAGATACGGTAGATTGGTAGGTTGCAGGCAGACCGATACTCGGGCTTAAATTCAAAATTTCTGATGAAACTAGCCCTTAAGGGGTGTAGATTAAGGAGAGGCATTTGATTAGATAAGAAACTGTTTTTAAAGAGAGTAATGAATGGTGTCATTAGATCTGATGAAGGATACGTGTAGAGATCTGAAAGTGCTTATCTGTTTGTTTTTATTTTTATACAGAAAAAAACACTTCTTCTTTCAGCTTAATAACTCAGTGGTCCAACACAAATCCAAGAACAGTAAAATAAGACCAGAATTCAACGTTCAGAAGGTTCACAAAGTTTTCAAAAAGACAAAATATAATTTCTACTAGAATACAGATGAAACAAATGACAAACTATAAGGTTCAGAAAGTTTTAATGAGCAAAGCTTTCGAGACACAAGCTCTTTTTCAATGCATAAAACCATTTTACAACTACCATTTTTAAATGTAAAGCCAGCCAATAGACAACAACAAACAACTCATCTGACTTTGACATCAACAATAAATAAAAACTTTTTAAAATATATGAAACATATTAATTATGTTATAAAATATCATGTTTAACTTTCAAAATTGGTTTAATACTGTTTGCATTCTGGTCTTATTTTACTGTCTTTATTGTTTTTTCAATAATTTTATTAAAGATCTACGGAGAATTTAACAACTAACTGGGTGATTTAATGGATATATGCTCTTGGCTGTATTTGCAATACTGGTGTTTCAAGATTTTAGCAGGGGGGCTTTCCCCTCACACCCCCCTAATTTAATATTCTCCCTCTGAGACCACACTACAGTGAGGAAAAGGGAAATTTTCCTTACCCGCACCATAGTACAGCCTTGGCAACAGGCATACTTACGAGAAAGTGCTTCTTCAATGAAAAGCACTTTCGCATAAGTATTCACGGCTGTTTGGGTTTCGGTCATTTAATCATTCGAGCAAACGTCCGGAACCCATGTATATATATATATATATATATATATATATATGTATGTGTGTGTGTCTGTATGGGTCTACTTTTAAATCCTAAACTTCCAGTAGATCGAACCACAAAATTCTCAAACCAGAAACACGAGTAATCACAATCCCGAAATGTTACAAACTCAAATCCCAGAATACTGAAAACCCGAAACCAAACTGCAGTTACCTACATGACAACAGTAATAAAAAATAAAACTCTTTACTTCTCCTTCACTTTAGCAGGGGGGCTATGCCCCCTTCAACCCCACACCCCTGCAAGTTAAATATACCAACACCGAGATTGCAGTAATTTTAGAAAAAGGATAAACCCTAGCAATTGCTATAATACACTTCTCTCTTAAAAGGTTCAATCTACGCACAGAACACTACACACACTATACCTTTCCACTTCAGAAAAACATCATGTATCATTATAAGCAAGGATGTCTGTTCAGTTACTCACCACTATGAAACATTAAGCTTGCATTGCACTTCTTCACCTATTTTAAACTTTGAAACATTATAAACATCTTCACAGATACCACAACCACAGAACGTAAACTCCACCATATGTTTTACGTACTTACCTGAGAACCTTAAAGAGACAGTGCAATATTAAGCCATTTGCCATTTAACTTGTATTAAACTTTGGTATTCTGGGATTCGAGTTCTAACATTTCGATATTGTGATTGTTCGAGTTTCTGGTCTCGGTCTTTTGTGGTTTGGTCTTCTGGTATTTCGGGATTTAAAAGGAGAGCCATATACATATATATATATATATATATATATATATATATATATATATATATATATATCTACACACACACACACATATATATATATATATAAATATAAATATATAAATATATATATATATACATACACACACATATATATATACATATATATATATATATATAAATATATATATATATATATATATATATATATATATTTTTTCCCCTACGAAATCTCGAACGCACAGATTCCCAATGCCCAAAATACCGAGACGAAAAGCCCAAAACTCCACATTACCGAAACGTTGAAAGCGCGGAATTAAAAATCGCAAAGCTAATACATACATAAAGCACACATACAAACATACACACACCCTCCCCATAACCCAACAAACCACCCCACACCTACTTTATTATTCTAACTCCAAGATCGCACAAACATATACAAAAGGCAAACTCACACCCACACATTACAGTCCCTCACACACACACCACAGTCACAAACACACTTACACACACATACTTACCTGAACCGCAACACCAGAAGCGCTAACTCAGAATTCCTTAACATCGGGGTTTGAATTTCGTGCTTCTGGTCTTTCGGTAATTTCGGGCTTTTCGTCTCGGTATTTTGGATGTCAGGATTCTGTGCGTTCGGGATTTCGTAGGGACATTATATATATATATATATATATATATATATATATATATATATATATATATATATATATATATATATATGGATGGATCCCCTTCAGAAGCTCGAAGTTTCAAAACTTCGAACTTCAAAAACCATACGATCGAAGTTTTGAAACTTCAAACATTTTGAATGGAGATCGCCATACAGTGGGAAATTTACCATTTTCCTCACTGCAGTGCAGTCTTGAAGTTGGTATAATTATTTAGCAGGGGGTGTGGGGGTGCAGGGGGGCTAAAATGTAAAAAAAAATTGTTTTTGTTTTTATTTTTTTAATTATGTTTTTGAAGTTTCAAAAGTTCAATCTTATGGTCTCGGCCTTTTGAAGTTTGAAGTTTGGAAACTCTGAGCTTCCGAAGTATATATATATATATATATATATATATATATATATATATATATATATATATAAAAATATATATGGATCTACTTAAATTAGTCAAACACTACTTATGTCATCATGCATAATGTTGAATTCAACGCACTACTTCACATTCTAACTCGTCGCCAAAACC
>NC_056745.1:82588861-82647451 GCF_019279795.1 Protopterus annectens | reverse complement strand
CATTTCCACAACAGTTTTTGTGTCTATAACAAATTGATGCCTAATTGGTTAAAGCCAGAACATTCCTTTACTATATCCAAAGGCATTCAAAGGGTAATGCGCATTTATCATCTGCAGAATTCAGAACTGAAGTCAACAGTTGTGACCAGTGATAGCCAGAAAGAATATACTGATATTGTTAGCAGAGGGAACCTATCTCAGCTTAGCTTAGAAACAGTACAAGACTCACTGATAAACATGCAAAAGTAAAAGTTATTCAAAGATTTGTAGTCTAGCAAGTCAGGAATACTGCAACCTTTAAAAAATGATATATTTTTAGTGACAGCCAGTGATGAAAGCTAATATGAATCACCTCAGAATGTCACTAGCCATCATGAATTTTTGGACATAAATGTTGCTGCTTCATTTGATAGCCGCAAGACTGACAAAGGGTCCCAGAGGTTAAGATGTGTCGCATCACAAAAAGCACAAGACATCCTGATGCGGACATGTCACTATATGGCAATGAACATTGGCTAGAGGCTGGAAATGTCATTTTAGTATATAGAGCTGTGCTGGATTTCACAATGAACTGACTCTGCAGTATATCAGAATGCACGAAGCCTGCTTCAGTTAACAGTGGCACTCAAGAGTAGAATCTGTTTATGGATTCCCTGAGGGAACTTTCTGTGACTACAGCAGCATAAAACATGAGGCACTGTGGGCATACATCATATAATCAGCAGAGTTCCCAAAGTATTTTTTCCCGTGCCTTAACAACAATGAAGACATATTAAGACAGACATAGCATGTCAGTCACAGTTAAGTGTTCTGACATTCCAGTGAACTGAGGAACAGTGTGTGACAAAGATATATATAGCTATATCATTAAATAATCACAGCACTGTCTTCATATTGCTCAAAACATCTAGAACTCTCTCTCTTTTTCTTGCTTTGGACTTCTTGCAGAAGAAAATTCTTACACTGAAGACTGGATGCTAATTGAAATAAATTAACTAAAGTAATTATTTTATATGGGCCAAATTTAATTTACCGTTTTCTCTAGTATTCTTCTAGCTTCATTTTGCCTGACTTTCTAATAACGCAGTAAAGAAAATGAGTGGTGAGAACATATTAATGCCATTTGTTTTAGTGTGTAAAGGATACCCAAAGACATTTACCTACTAGGTAAGCATATCTTACTGGTGTTTACCTTTTATAGACACAATGTTTTATAGTAGTAAAACTTCCCTCCTGGCTACATTATCATACATAGGAGCAGTAGTGGATTATAATAGTGGAGAAGCAGGTGGCTGCCTGTGGCCCATAGCTTGGGGGGGGGTCGCTATGGTCAGCCAATAAAACATTTTAATTTTAATTAACTTATTCAAACTTATAGTACAACCTGCAGAATAAAAAAGCCTCTCTCTCTTTTATGAAGTACAGCCAAGCAGTAGAGGAAGCACATATTTGACCCCCCTAGACACAGTACAGACATTAATAAGCACAGGTTCCATCCCCTCCCCACATTCCAGCCAGTATTAAGAAGAGTTCCACTGGTGAAACAGGTGGCTGCTCGGGACCCATAAAATATTAAAGGAAAGTCTCTCTCTTTTCTGATTGTACATTCCGGCAGTACAGGAAGCAAAGATCCCCCCCAATGGTATAGCCTGTAATAAGCACAGGCTCCACCCCTGCCCCACATTGCAAACAGCAGCATTTTACAGGAAATACCAGTACGGGAATGGGTGGTCTGCTGTTGAGTATTCTGCTTTGCTTTGATGCACAGGATACTATAATGGTCATGAGAGCATACTCTTTGAAAGTCCACCAGGAAGGAATTAGTATTTGCTGCTGGCGATAGGGGCACTCTACTTTGAGAACAGCAGGAATTATTTATATTAGATACAGGCAGAGTCCCTCATTGACTCTCTTCAAGAGGAATCTTGATGAGTGGATGGGAGATCGTAGATTTACTCTGGGTATCACTTCTGTGTCACTGTTAGACAGATGCACAGTATACTAGCTTCGAAAAAGGGCATAGCAAAATTCATTTTAAAATGGGTGGCGAAAGCCAAACACACTCTGGCTAGGCTTGTAAATGCCCTAGGGCAGATAGCCTAGTATGAACCTATGAACCTATACGGGAATGGATAGTCTGCTTTTGAGATGGATGATGGTCATTGAAATAATGCTGGAGAATTACTTACTGAATTTTTACCATCTCAAAGTGCTGCAGATGAAAACACATTCAAGTTAGTGAGTGTGTGTGTCTGTGTGTGTGTGTGTGTGTGTGTGTGTGTGTGTGTGTGTGTGTGTGTGTGTGTGTGTGTATGTGCCTTCTAAATTGTTCAGGTGGTCTTTAGAAAGTCTGAGTTCTCCCTAATTATTAGGAGATATTTATTTTGCGTCTGGAGCTCTGCCTGGTTAAATTACTTGCTCAGAGTCACACAGCAGGCAGACTGATATAGAGAGAATCAAACCCTGCATCCCTGACTAGAGGAAGCAACTCATTAAGAGCTGAGAGCCTTAAGCCTCTAAAACTGCTAGACATTCACAAATGTCTTAATTTTCTGATAAATCACTGGGAGTTAAAAATCACTGAGGTTTACAGTCAGTCAGTGCTAGTCATTAGAGCTTCATTGTTGTTCAAATGTTAAGAAAATGCATGTTGATGGGAAACCTCTTGTTCTGTTACCTTTTAAGTGGATTGGAATAGTTTGCTTCATATCTGTATCTCATTTTGCAGAACATCACTCACTTTGCATCATATTTATGCTCTGTCCCTCATTAACTGAGGATAGCTGTCAGTCAGCAATGCCAGTCATTACAGTTTCATAGTTTGTAATGTTAGAGAATGCACGTCCATACAATATTTATTGTTCTGTTAATGTTTTAAGTGATCTGGAGTTGTCTAGCATCAATGCTCATCCTGCACTCAGAGGTACAGGGTTTGAGTTCTTATGCCTTAATTTGCCTGTTTTACTTTAAGTTACTTAACCAGTGAGTAGTCCTTGGGCTAACCCTGAAAAAAGGACAGTTAGTGCATTGGGTTAACCTGGTTACCAGAACCAGATCATCATATTTAAAATGTGCCAATTTTTGTCCCTTCATTATTTCTGGCTTTGTCCAGAATTCCTGAGCAAAATCTGAGAGGTATTTTGGTCTGTTGTTTGTATAAAATGTATGGTTTTACTGGAAAATTGTTGAGGATCGCAATCATTAAATATTAACAGGCATTTGAGTTTCAAACCTGTATTCTTCAGAAAGTACTTGCTAATGCAAAGTTTATTATTCTAGCAACTTTGTAAGGATATAGGAGAAATATTCAACATCTGTTCCTGGTTTTGTGTCTTTGTTTCTGATCCTTGAAGCTAAGAGGGTGCAGGGGAGTTGTACTGCATGGTTCTGACATCAACAAGCTGAGATGACATTTCTGGGCCATAATTTATGCATTTATTCATTCACTTGATCTCAAGAAATATCTGAGGAGTACAGTCATAGAAGTGGCTGTAATTGATGTGATTTTATGTGTGTGTGTGTGTGTGTGTGTGTGTGTGTGTGTGTGTGTATGTGTGTGTTTGTGTTTGAATGGTTTGAGTGCTATAATTCTAACTACAAATCTATTTTTAATTTTGCTCATTTTTTGTAGGGACACAAGTGAGAAATGCACTGTGTTTGTGCTACAACAGCTTGTCTGACATTTGTTGCAGATGACTAAGGCTATGAGCTGTGAATACGCTGCTTCCTATTGTACAGGGTTTGAATCCCTCAGCCTTTGATTGTCTTTGGAATGACTGATCACCAGGCAGTACTCCTGGGATGCTCCTGAAAAGGGGCACTTTTGCCAGTGGGCTATCCTAGGCTGTTAGCAAATCTAATAGCACATCTATCTTTTGAATTCTTGCACCCTTCACGCAGCCACTAAATTCTGCTTCATTATATGCTATTTCACTACAAATCTCAGGTCTCTTATAGTTAATAGGCTGTCAGAAGCATTTTCAACATATAGGAGTTTCAACGGAAGACGCGTTTGTTGTTGCTCATGCTGTCTGTTTTCAATGTTGTATTTTGTTTTGATTAGCAAATTAGATGCACCAATATCCTTGTGCCATTGTTGTATTGTTAGCTACCAACCTGATTTATGATGCTGTAGCATACCTTCACCTCATGCAAAACATAATCATTGAGCATGACAAATTTGACAAATTTAGTTTTTCTCTGTGTTATGCAGATTGTCAACATATATAAAGTACTTACATATGTTGTTAGACTGTGGTGTTTATTGTTTTTTTCCATAGGGAAATGTAAGGAAAATGCCATTGATGTTTAACCATGGATTGTGGGCGAATCTTTATCATGCATTCTACACTTTTTTTTTGGTATTCAGATATTCTACATGTGCCCCCATTATGCCCCAGGAAGAAAGGAAAGAATTGGTACTCAACTAGCAGAAATTAAGGTTAATTCTAGTCTTGGCCCAGATAACATACCAGCTTGGTCCTGATTGCCCATCAGCAAATATATGACTGCCAACCTAGCCACAGTATTTAATGAACTTTTATCTGCTATGGCATGCAAGACCTGGAAGTAGGCTAATACAGTGTACATAAAGGGGGAGCTCTTGATAAGATAAGTAATTACAGGCCAGTTAGCCTAATACTACTTAGTGGAAATGTTTTGAAAGATTATGGAAAATAATACTTATGGCCCCTTTAATGGATATTCCTCAGCATGCCTTTTACAAACTAGGTCCACATTTACTAACTATGATGCGCTTTTATAATCTTGTCAGATTCGCTATGGACTCTGGGATTGGGATTGTTGTGGCCTATTTAGGTTTTTCAAAGGCATTTGACATTTTGCCATACTGTGTCATTATTGACTCCGTGTTGGAATCATCAGTAAATCCCTTGTCTTGTTAGATGGACTCAGAACTGACTAAAACATAAATATAAAATGGTAAAGGTTAATGATTTTCTAGGAACTGTTGCTGGGCCTGATTCTATGTATTTTTTCTAATTTTCCATCATGAGACTCCTGTTGGGTGGCTATAAATGCCGACTGTACAAAATCAGGGCTTGTGTCACCAGTGAAGCTTGAGATATACACGTTTAATGAATGTTTGGAAAAAGCATTACCTGGTTGACCAATTGTGGGTTGAATATAAATAAGAATAAATGTGGTGTTCTGTGTTTTGGTAAGCATGTATTATAGGGTACGCCTTGTTCAGTAGTTATGGATTATAATATCCATAATAATAAGGAACTGTGAATTATTCTATATAATACTTTTAAATTCAGAACTCATGAATTAATACCTAAAACTAAGGCAACAAAGGTGACCAGATGAATTCTTAAAAACTTCTTGTCAAGAGTTCATGCATTTTTGACTATGATATTTGTGACATACATAAGGCCAGTGAGATTGTACAGCTCACTGTATTAGTATTAGAGTTCATCTCCTCAGCCTCTCCAGTAAACAGTCTGTCTTTTAACAGAAGGAAAGGCTAAGGCATTAGGCTTTTTTCAGGCTGAGGAGTACATCCACAGGTATGATACAGAAATATAGTCCATGGGTAGCCCCTACAAGGCTCTCAGCCTACACTTCCAGGGTCTTCCTTTAGATGATCCTTCAGCAAGGAACTACCCATAAAACAATGATCTAACCTACTGTTAGAACCCAACTCTACAAACTACTTCAACTCCACACATTTGCTCCCCTCACAGCTAGATTTCATGAGGAAAAACTCCTCATACAACATTAAACACAACTCACAAGTCACACCAACTTTCATTATCCCTAAAACCAAACTCCACAGCACTGCACATGCTCTGTCATACCACCTCTTATTACTCCTAGAACCAAAGTCCACAGCACCATATATGCTTTGTCACACCAACTCTCATTACCCCTAGAACCAAACTCCACAGCACTGCACATGCTCTGTCACACCACCTCTCATTACCCCTAGAAACAAACTCTATAGCACTGCACATGCTGTGTCACACCATCTCTCCTTACCCCTAGAACCAAACACTATAGCACTGTACCATGCTCTATCACACCACCTCTCATTATCCCTAGAACCAAACTCCACAGCACTGCCCATGCTTCGTCACACCAACTCTCATTACCCCTAGAACCAATCTCCACAGCATTGCACATGCTTTGTCATACCAAATCTCATTACCCCTAAAACCAAACACTATAGCACTGCACATGCTCTGTCACACCAGCTCTCATTACCCCAAGAACTCAACCCCACAGCACTGCACATCCTCTGTCACACCAACTCTTATTACCCCTAGAACCAAAGTCCACAGTACTGCAGATGCTCTGTCACACCAACTCTCATTACCCTAGAACCAAACTCCACAGCACTGCACATGCTCTGTCACACCAACTCTCATTACCCTAGAACCAAATTCCACAGCACTGCACATGCTCTGTCACACCAACTCTCATTACCCTAGAGCCAAACTCCACAGCACTGTGCATGCTCTGTCACACCACCTCTCATTACCTTTAGAACCAAACTCCACAGCACTGCACACGCTCTGTCACACCAACTCTCATAATCTGTAGAACCAAACTCCACAGCACTGCACATGCTTTGTCCTCTCAGGCACCTACTCTTTAACAAGCTCTCTCTGTCAACCTAAAGGAAATCAGCACTTATTCCAAATTCAGAATGCAACTCAAAAAGCACTTCTTCATCCAAGCCATATGCTCCTGCTTCAGCACATGGCATATCACATCCAAGCTTCTTCTGCGCCTCTCCTTTCTCAAGATTTTCTGAAGATTGAGACATTTTACAAACTAATGTATATGTTATACATTACATTCTGCTTGATTGTACATTGCACTGTGCTTATTCACTAGAATGTGTATAAAGTTTTTTTATGTAACTTCTCTGCACTACTCTGTCATTGCTTACATTTCCTAGTTTTTGTTTGTGAAATATTTTGTATTTCACCCAGACTGAACCTGACATTAGTCAACATAGATCAGTGCATTACCCCAGTAAACACATATGAAACTTAAATACATATGATACATAAATAAATAAATAAATAAATAAATAAATAAATAAACATTTGCATTTGTTTACAACAAAAGTGTTAATGGGTTGCAAAAGACAAAAAAAAAAGCAAAAATAAACAAATAAATATGAAATGTATCAAAAGATGATGAAAATGATACATAAAACAAAGTATACAATTTATATGCAGCCAAAGTTACCTGGTAGGCTGATTCTAGTGAGAACAGTATGAAAGCATAGAAACACTATCACAAAAGTATGGTGGTGTAAGTGATACATCAGAGCAAACTGTAACTCAGGACCATGTATAGCAAAAGGCAGTCAAAGTAATGGATTCATATGCAAACAAAATGTTAGATAATTCAAATAAAGCTGGAGAAAAGTCTAAGTGCAGACTAAGAAAGTAAAATACGTTATTACATAGTGTAGCAGGAAGATGCATTGCAGTGTATATGCTCCTACCAAGTATATAGCACACAGAATACTTAAATATATATATATATATATATATATATATATATATATATATATATGTATATATATATATATATATATATATATATATATATATATATATATATATATATATACAAATAAATAGAATGAAATAAGATAACATACAGGAGGTGGTGGTGCTGCGGTAGAGTTGTCACCTCACAGTACGACGTTGTCCTGTTCGATTCTCAGATAGAGCGTCTTCTGTGTGGAGACATGCGTAAGAGGTTCGTTGAAGGTTGTGCGTCAGGGCTGGCAACTCGGCACGTAAAAATCTACTGCCAATCAATAGTGGACTGGAGTTCCACTGTGGCGACTCCTAACCGGGAAAAGCCAAAAGACACAACAACAACAGGGTAGAGGGATTAGTCAGAGCAGAGTCATGTGATGGTAGTAAGATAATGGATGGGAGGAACAGGGGCAGAGCCATGAGGTTTAGCAAGGTAGTCCTGAGTTTGTTCTTGAAGCTCTGTGTTTTTCCTGCTTGTCTGATGCAGGGAGTTTTTTTTTCCAGCATCCAGATATGTAAGTGAAAATTAGGCATACCTCTCAACATTCCAGATTTTTGCAGAATGTCCAGATTTTTGCCTCATATTTTTGGTCTGCTTCTCCAAAAATTGCCATTTTCTAACAAATCACTGTCAAATCATTCAGGACTGAAGTCAGAAAATAATGACAAACATTTGAGTTTTAGAGCTCAGGAAGTTTGCACTGTAACTTCCAATGGGGGGAGGGGGGGGGGGGTAAACCTTTTGACAGAATCAAATTATGTCCTCACATTTCAAACAAATATTCATATCTCTGGAACCATAGGGGTTATGAAAGAAGTATAAATGGCAAACTCTTTAGCACAAACTGTTTTTATAGTGGTAGTATTCTTTAGGTTCTAGGTCTTAAACCAAATTTTATAACTCACAGTAAACACAGATTTGTAATGTTTTGTAAACAACTTACAACATCTCAGCAACTATTCAAGTTTCACACACTGTCAGCAGCATTTTATTCATCTAGCTGAGAGCTTTCATATGAGGCTAAGGACTTTTGTCTAGATTGTTGAGATATTTAGAAAAATGTGAAAATGATACTTATATAAATTAATATCATAAAAACAACAGTTAATATCTATTTACCTGTATTAGACAGAGGTCAAATATTAATGAGTTTGCAATTATGTAAGCTTTAAGATGAAATATTTTAAAATCATGTACATAGCATGATTTTGGAATTATTGATGCAAATATGAACAAGCAATATTTGACACCTAGAGGCATCACTTGGATGTAATGAGTTAAAATTCATGCTAATACAAAACCTGTTATTCTATCAGTTTTATAAGTTTGTAAGAGTAATATTTAAAAAATGCTCCCAATTGTTCCCATTTGTTTGGTCTTTGCCCCCCTCCATTTTTTATGACTTGTCCAGATTTCTTGCTCTAAGAGGCTAAGAGGTATGAATATAGGGCATCAACATGATTATTATGTGCTCACAAGCTATTTATCTTTTGATTAGTGTCACCTAGTGAATTTAATGCTGGCACTTATCAGGGTAATGATGGATGCTGTGGGAAACTTCTAGATGAATATTGGAGATGTAGTTATGGAATTTCAATTCATTCAGTTTATTGAATACTGTGTGTGTGTGTGTGTGTGTGTGTGTGTGTGTGTGTGTGTGTGTGTGTGTGTGTGTGTGTGTGTGTGTGTGTGTGTGTGTGTGTGTGTATGTGTGTTAAAGCAAAAGAAAATCAAAGCAAAGCACATGATTTAACATTCAGAGGAAGCTTCTGTAACTGATAAATACTTTTTTTCTGAGTACCAGGACTTCTTCAGATCAAAAGCAGTGATTTTTTAAACAATGAAATCTTAACATTGTGAAAAGAAAACAGCCAGCATTTTTTAACACAAAATATCCTACACTGTGATGAACATAATTTGTGAGACCAGCCTTTCAGTGACTTCCTTTGTGTTTTTTTTTTTTTGAAACTGCACTGACCTAAGTGCGAGCTGCTGGTACACTGTAGTGAAGGCTTTTACTTTTATACATTGTTGTGTAACCGTGGAATGGAAATGTAGAAGTAAGGGGGCATGTCTTTCAAGTCCCTACAGGTGGGTGAAGGGTTCTGCAAAAACATTTTTTTTTGTCTTTTTTTTTAACGTTTTCTAGTTATGCTTCTTGATGTAAAAAACTTGATTTAATGTAACTCATCATAAGGTGGGTCAACTAAATTTGGCTAAACCTTTTCCATATGCAAAGTAAACCAAGTATATGGGCCTGATTCATTAAGAGGTACACATTGTCACACTATTTTGTATTCCTTAAACATATCTTCTCAATATGTACAGCTGCAAAACAAAAATAAGTGGCAGAATATGGTAATGACAGCATAAAGGGCTGAAGTACACGCTAATTAACCAATCCAACATGGTGGAGCTATTCAAGAAGATATAAAGCAATCGTCTACACTCAGTGTAGCCATTTTCCCTGAACACCAAAGCTCTTTGGAATACAAACACTGTTACACTCAGAAAAAACATATTAGGGGATGGCTGCTATTATTATCATGCTCTATGTGCAACAGGCTTTAAATCAGGCTGCTGCTGCTGCAGACGTTGGGCAAGAAAAAGAAGGGTGTTTAGTCCCTCTTTGACTACTCATGGACTTCATAACAGAAGTTGCTGAGTGAAACGCTAGAGGAAATATACAACCTCTGCCACTACCACCTCAAGCCGTGGGGAAATCATGGCAAACCCATCCTAGTGTAAATAAAGGTATGTGTAGCATTATGAATTTAAGCTACTGGTACTTTCCAGAGACCCACAGGGGATATATTAGGGGTGTCATAGACATCAGTCTCTGGAATATTACTTTAGTTTTTAAATGCAATGGTACCCTGAAATATTGGGGGCCATATACTGCACATAAATAGAAACAAAAGCCCCACCCAGCGAACAGGGAAGGAGGTGTATAAACTATCAGGTTGTTTGTAATGCCTAAGGGATCATCTACAATGTCTGTGCAGATAATGCCGACAGTTTTCACAACTTACACACCTGTGAGCTGTACACCAGGTTTGCTAGGGGTGACATTCCTGAAAGGCATCTAAGGGAGGATGCAGGTTATGCACAGGAGCCTTGGCTCATGACACCCATGAGAAACACACCCAACCCCACTGAGCAAGGGTCCACGTTCAAACAAGGAATAACGTAGGACACATGTTTGCATTGCTGAAATCAAGGCTCTGGTGTCTAGACATATCAGGAGGTGCACTGCAGTACAACTCAGGCACCTCTGCTGAAGTAATTACAGTCTGTGCCAATGTTATACAGTATAATATATTATATATACAATATAATTCTCAGGAAAAGCATCAATGAAGACAGCAAGGGGCAGGACCACAGTTTTGTGGACTACAGGCAGAGCCAGCAGCAGCAGCATCAGATACAGATGAGGAGTCTGAAGGAGGACCCCCAACAGCAGATGGTGCTGGCAGATGGAGACATGCACTCTATGCCCTGTCTCTGGCTAAGAAGCAGAGGATAGCACATACACTCACTACCTAGGTCAAAGCCTAGGATCCTACCCACATACATATAGGAAAACTGCTGCCTGTCAAACTCCTCAACTTTACTTAACCATGTAATGGCAGTGTTCTGATAGCATCAGGCAGGGACAACCCCCAAGGATAAAAGTGTTACCTGCAGTAATGACAAGGTAAGTGTGGAACCTGTAATGAGAATAAGGTTACGTAACAGAGTACTGTCATATGGAAATATATATATACCTAAGCATTGCATTTGCCTGAGGTGTACAGTTAAATCAGTAATGTCTCCTATGTCTGATTTTTGCAATATCCAGTTACATATTCTAACCATTACTGTGGATCAAGCATTTCAATTGACCACTGTCTATAAAACACAGAACCAGTCAATTATATTCTCATCTGTACAACTATACCAAGAAGCAAAACTGAAGTACCTACTGCTTCCACTGCTTTACTTACAATACAAACTGACATACAATTAGACTTAACAAATACATATGCAATCATTCACAAATGAATAGGAGCAAGAAATCGATACATTTTCTTCTTCGATACATATTGCTACATGCAACCCTGTGAGTAAGCAAGCATTAGCAATCCACTGTGTGCATCAGATAGATATGCAACCCTAAGTCACAAAAACTGTGTGCATCAGATAGATAACAAAGGGCAGGGCACAGTCATTATCATTTGCACAGGTTGGGGGTAGGAGGTCAAGGCTAACACCAAAGAAGTGAGTAATAAGAATTACTCTTAGAAGAAGTGAGTAAGAAACAATGTATCTGTCAGAGTATACAGTGTTGAGGGCCAGTAACAAAGTAACAACACATGTATAGCACTCAGCAGCACTGTTTAGGCAGTTTGCATGTGTGTAAGGTGGTATGGGCAAGTATTTCTTTCAATGTGTGTGTGCCTGCATGCACTTAATCAAGCATTGTACTAGCACTATATCCTGCCATCTCGGTCAGGTGTGAGATGTGTATGGTAGAGTAGTCAGTTCAACACTGTTGGACTGAACTATGAGACCAGCCTCTGCCAGGACTTCTATGGTCCTGGCTAGAAGGTGGGGTGCTACCTGAATGTGGATGATGTCTGATGGGCAAGTTCTCCTCACAAAAGGGAGATCCAGTATCTGCCAGTCTGGGATGACATGGTTGAGAGGCCATGCTGCTTTGCCAGAGATGGTCTGCTTTCAGATACTAGCAAAGGCCCTTGCCTCCCTCATAATGCCTTTTTTAGGCAATGTCAAAACAACATTTCCGATGTAACAAAATCCACCCAAGGCAAATTCAGAGTTCTGCTGCTTAATGCTAGAAGTCTAAACATGAAACTGCCCTCCCTGGAAGCACTCCTCAACTTGGAAGATGCTGACACCTGTGCAGTCACTAAGACATGGTTCAAAGCCACTGAGAACACCCTGAATTTGCAAGGCTACAATGCCTTCCACATGTTCCGACCTCAAAATGAGCATGATTGAACCAAAGGTGGAGGGGTATCCATCTTCATTAAAGCCATGTACACTTTGAGACTGGTCAAACAGTATGACACTCTTAAACTACTCCATGTCCAATTAACTCTATGCAATATACCCTACCACATCATTGCTAGCTATAGGTCACCCAACATGAACCAAGAAAAGCACACTGCCAACCTGGACCTACTGCAATCACTCTCCATACAGCCCAACAACTTAGTCAAAGGTGATTTCAACTATTCTTCCATAAACTGAGTGACGTATATGAGTGCAAACATGCTCGCCCAGAGGTTCCTGGTCCTTGTTAATTCAAATGCTCCAGAACAGATAGTCTGCACTCCCACAAGGGGTTTAAATGTCCTAGACATAGTACTCACCAACATGGGAGTCACTGCACTCCCCACTGAGTGATGCCTTCTCTGTTAAGGTCAGACCATAAAACTCATTCGAAGTAACTATTGGACCTGACACCCCCACATGAGCAAAAAAAAAAAAACTGAAGAACTTTTCCAAAGCTAACTTCAGGCTACTAAGCTGTGGTATAAAAAGCTTTACCCCCCCCCCCACACTCACAAACAGCAATGACTCCTATGCAGGGGTGTACTCAGATGCCCTGTACAAGAACTTAAGCAGCTGTATAGATTTAGCAGTACCCATGCAAATCAAAATCAGATCTCCCCCCCCGCAAAAAAAAAAAAAAAAATACAAGTAGAAACAGGTTATATAACAAGAGGAAGAAACTTATGCCTAAGAATAAGAGGGAAATGAGTCAGGAGAGGAAGAATTCCTTGCTCAACTTGAACAAGCAAATCAGAAATCTCATAAATCCTCTATGTGACCTCCCCCTTCTGGGCCAGTAATCAATGAGCCTGAATCTTCACCACTGACACCATTGAGGGATATTCACTTGGAACAAAGATAGATACACACAGTATTTCAAGGTGCAGCTCTCTGCATCAAGTACAATTTCCTGTAAGAGCACACAGGGAACACACTCAGTCCAGGGGCTGGATCCCCCCCCCCCCTCTCTCTCGCTCTATCTCTCTAACTCTTTCTCTCTCTCCAGCCCCCAAATAAGACTCCCCACTGGCACAGCTGAAGAGTTGAGTCCTCAGCTGAGTGTCCAAGCCAAGCCCTCCACCACTCTCTCTGTGAAACCAGTGCTCTCTACCCCAGATTCAAGCAGCTGACACATGCACTCTTTGAGATTTGATTTTCACACACACACACACACACACACACACACACACACACACACACACACACACACACACACACACACACACACACACACCCACACCCACACACACACACACACACACACACCTGGGAAAGGCTGACACAGATTTACTAGCTATGCCCCCCTTCTCCCCAGGCTATAAGGTTGTTACTGCCACCAGACCCTCCAAGACCAACTACTCTAAGGCTCTTACAAGGGTATCAAATTATACTGAGTGAAATTAATACTAATACAAATGGTACTGTTGACCAAACAGCCAGGATTTCAGGAGTAGCCACAGTGTCACCAAATAAATATAAGTACTTACAAAGGTTAAAATGTTCTCTAAAAGAGCAGCCACAATGCAAAGTTTAAAAATATTTAATTGTTTGTTTGTTTGTGTCTTTCGGCTTTTCTCAGTTAGGGGTCGCCACAGCGGAACTCCGGTCCGCTAATGATTGGTAGTTGATTTTTATGTGCCGAGTTACCAGCCCTGCCGCACAACCTTCAACAAAGGTACACCCATTCACGCATGTCTCCACGCAGATGACGCTCTAGCTGAGAATCGAACTGGACAGCGTCTTACTGTGAGGTGACAACGCTACCGCAGCACCACCACTGCGGTGTAATAAATAATAAAAAGCACAAAAATACTAAATATCTATTTACAGTAAACACCAGAGTTTCAATCATAGGAAATATTAAAATAACATAGATGAATAGATTCACACAGATGTTCAAAACAGTACTTAACTAATCTCATGATATTTTCCTGACTGATCTAAAGAATTACTATTGCCTTGTTGTGTACTAAAGCAAGGCAAGATGAAGTGAGTGAGTGGCCTTCCTTCTTTGTCAGGTTTCAAGAATAAACTGCTCTGAAACTTCAGTCTCATCTAGTATTAAAACATCATTTTAGTACTGGATTACAAAAAGGCATTACATGCATCTGGTCATCTGACTTCTGGTTCCAATGCCACCCCCATTACTTGAAACTGAACTAGAATCTCACACATATGTGTTATCATACATACAGATAGAGCTTTGCTAAGATGGCTATAACACCTTCTGGAAGCCATAAAAACATTTCAACACTTCCACCCTTCCAGGGTAGCAATTAGTTCACTATTATGAGCAATAGAGCATGATTCCTAGTCCTTGTTTTCCTAGACAGTTTGTCTCTGGCTGCAGTCAGAACTGTAAGATAAAAACTTTATGGCCTACCAAGTAATTTAATTTCAACCTATCTTTCAAAGTTAGCTGGACTGAGATTCATAGGTTCATAGGTTGGTACTAGGCTATCGGCCATAGGGCCTATACAAGCCTAGCCATAACAATTCCCTGGCTATTTCTTCCCACACTATTTACTTCCCTGGACCCCTGTCTAGCAGGGCAACTGACATGAACCCTGGGGTGAATTTCCTATCTGCCATCCAATTGTCAAGGTTCCTTTTGAAGAGGGCCAAAGAGGCGCTCTGTTTGACATGTATGGGCAGTCTATTCCATATTCTGGGGAGTCTCTGGGTCAGGAACCTATCCCTCCAGCATGTTTTGTTTATTGTGATGACAAGGTTTAAATCCCTGGAGCATGTGGCTCTGAGGGATTAGGATTTCTTTAAGTGTAACATGTCCAACAGCTCTGGGTTTAACATGGCCTTGTATGTTAAGCAGAGCTCACCTCTGAGTAGATGATATGCGACAGAGTATAGCTGGAGTTTTTTAAGGTGGTCAGCATAGGGCATCTGCTTTAGGCCTGTGATTCTTTTAGTGAGGTATTTCTGCGGCCTTTCCAGTTGTTGCAGATGCCTTGAAAGGTACATACCAAATGGGGAATTATACTCTATAATGGGTCTAATGAGGGATGAGTACAGTGGGACAATGACCTCCTTTTGTCTGGATGAAAAGCCCTTAGTGATGAGTTGTGCCACATAGAAGGATTTCCTGACTGTTGTGGCAATGTGGTTATTGAAGGTGAGACCACTGTCCACCTGTTTCCTTAAGTCTCTTATCACACTTTCGGTGTTTAGTGTACTGCCACCTATGTGGTAATTCAGGGGTACATGTTTTTTTCCAAAGGGGATAACTATACATTTCTTGGCATTGAGCTTGAGCCCATGGCTCTGGCACCAATCATCTGTTTCTGTAAGGCCCTTTTGTACAGTATCCACATCATTTGGGGATTCAATAATGGCTCCGTCTGGAGCTGGATTTGGAGTTGACTACTTTTACAGTGTGGGTTCTGTCAGTATGCCAGTTGGCAACCCATCGAGTGACGTTGGGATTAATACCCAGCTTAGTAAGTCTATCTATGATTCCAGAGTGGAAGATGGTGTCAAAGGCCTTGAAGAGGTCCATATAGGCTGTGTGGACCACCTTACCCTCATCGGCCCTTCACGAACCCAAACTGGGTGGGGTCCAGTGTTTGAAGGTTGCCAATGTCTTTGTTTATAAGTTCCATGATAATACATTCCATGACCTTGCAGATCAGGCTCATCAGACTGATGGGGCGGTAGTTCTTGGGATCCAAGGTAGATCCCCCCTTGTGGAGTGGGATAACTGTAGCTGTGTGCCACTCAGTAGGTACAAAGCCTGAGGTGAGGCTATGATTAAACATAACACTTAAGTGAAGTGCCAGTTAATTTTGTAGTTCATGTAGTACACATCCTGGGATGTCATCTGGTCCCATGGATGCTGTATTCTTAGCTTTGGAGAGTGCATTTTTTTACCTGTGTGGCCGTTATTACTGGAATTTGACAATCTTCCGGTATTGAGATGGGCTGTTTAGGGGGTGAGAGGGGGGTGAAGTTGGCACTGAATTGATCTGCCAGGATACTGGCAATATCCTTGGGATCAGTATATTTAATGCCATTCTTTTGTAGCTCAGAGCAGATCTGAGCATTGCCATTTAGATACTTGACATAACTATAGAATGCCTTGTGGTTGTCTTTGGAATCTTTGGCAATTTTATTTTCGAGATTCGAGATTAACATTATTATTCTCTTCCAGTATTCTCTGTTACAATATATTACTTTCCAAATTTACAATACAGTCTGACATAAAGGTGTATTTCTTTTTCTGTCCAGCAGAACCCAGTGTTGGTACATTTTTTGTAACACAAGCAACTTTACAAATACATTTTCAATACAAGCATCTGTACAAATCAGTTTGATATACAAATGACATATAATTCTTTACAAAACTTCATCTAGCTATGCTGGCCTATGTTACACATCCACTGCCCTACTTCCCCTGGCAAAGCTGGCAATACCTCACATCATCACACTCTAAAGCTAAGTATGAAGCTAAAATAGTGTCCCTAGCTAAGGTAATCATAAAGCATTCTTTAATTATGTCCAAAACCTAAATGGAAATACCCAGCATTGTGCAGAACTGGTAATAGATGGTACCACTCATACTTCACTGGAGGAAACCACCAACCTGGCAGCTGACAGATTTGGTGCAAACCTCTCTCCCTTGCCCCACTTGCCATACCCCTAAGCATACCAGACACCAGTCCTCTGCCAAGTATCTCTAGAGATCAGGTCTTATGTGCTCTCTCCAAGGCCAAAAACATGGCCTCAGTGGGACCAGGTAACATCCCAGGATACTTATTAAACAATCTAAAACAAGACTTAGCAGACCCACTTTTTAACCGTAGCCTGAGAAACTGGCTTTGTTACAGTGGACTGGAGAACAGCAACAGTTTTTCCCTTGCACAAAGGGGGGACATCAACAGATTCTGGAAACTATAGACCCATAAGTCTAACCAGTCTCATCTGCAAGCTCATGGAAAGAATCATTGTGGACCTTATCAACAAGGACATAGGTGACTTTCAAACTCTAGACCTACCCCAGTCTGGCTTTGTTAAGGGTAGATCATGTTTATTAAACCTAGGGGACTTCTTTGAGAAAGTTACCAAAGCTCTGGATGAAGGTAAAACTGTGCATACAACTGATCCTGAGCTGGCCAAGGCTTTTGACACAATCCCCCACTCAGGTATCAGTGAAAATCTCTCTCAGTTAGGGATTAACCCTTACATCACTAGATGTATAGCCATTTGGCTCATTGACAGAATATATACTGTCAAAGTTGATGACTCCACCTCTACCAGTAGACCTGCCACCAGTGATGTACCACAAGGTCCTGTGCAGGGTCCTTTACTGTTCAGAATCTACTTCTTGGAAGTCCAGGCTAAATGAGATGTTCTTTGGCTTACCAAGTTCTCTGATGATTGCAAATTGGGTGCAATCATTGAGTCCCCTAATGATATTAACTTACTACAGGAAGGGCTAATGCCACAGTCTAAATCTAAATGCAAAAAAGTGTATTATTATTCCCTTTAACAAAGTAGAATTCACCACTAACTACAATAATGACAACACTCCCCTAAGCTCAAACCCAGTGGTGTGAGACCTAGGAACACAGCTAGATAGCAATCTGAACTTCGACCACCAAGTTTCCTCTATGGTAAGGAAAACATTCTGTGCCAAACATCATGTGTAAAGGCATTGCATCCAAGTCTAAGGATGTTATATCACCACTATACTCAACCCTCATCAGACCATTAATAGAGTTCAATGTTCTCTTTTGCATGTACCTCAACAGACACCTGCAGCAGCTGGAGAGACAACAGAGGTTCCTCACTAAGAAAGTACAGAGCTTCCAAAGCATGACATACATGGATAGACTAAATTCTCTGTCACAGAACTCCTTCTCATATAGGCTGCTGAGAGGAGAGTTGTGCCTGGCCTACAGGGCAGTCTTCGAACCTGCCCTGATGGATATGCTTCACATACACAAATCTAATGGCACAAGAGTTACTCGCTCTAGGGATCTTATTCTAGCCTGTGACATTAATAGAACATGCTAGAAAGCCAAATATGTCTCCCAGAGACTGCCACTCCTCTGGAACAAACTTCCAATTCATGTGAAGCAGAGTTTCTCACTGACCCTATTCAAGTGCATCCTGGACAAATGGATGGGAGACTGCAAATTCATCCAAGGGGTGGCACCCCTCATGTACAGAGGGAGTCAGTGTTGACCATAGACTAGCTCTGCAAAATACGTTCACTTAATAAGGACAGAAAGGGCAAATTGGGATTAACATGGCTAGGCTTGTATTGGCTCTGGTAACCTCCTATGAACCCATGAACCTCTAAATGACAATGTTCAGGTCTAAAACCCCATGACTTACCACATCTGGGTGTGAACACTGCAATCACTGATGGAGTAGGGCAGTAGTGTCACTGTGGCAGCGGGATCTTGCATGGCCATGTCTGCTAACACCAGAAGATGTAACGGCTCTCCTGACATGTGTATGCCCACCCACCCCAGCAGATGTTCCATCAGAGACATGGCCCAATCCATTGTGTCATTCATCCTGTCCAAGGAGTCACCCACACATTTCATGAACTTATGCACATCAGAAGGCATGACATTTAGTAGCCACAGTAGCTCTTCCAAGTCCCTGGTGGAACGTGCCTGTGCCTCCACTCTGGACCTACACATATATCTGGTTACACCAAGTGACACATCAGCATCAGGAGGAGGATGGACAGCAGGTCTCCTCCAAGCACCTCTACCAACCCTCCTATGTGACACCTCACACTCATGATGGCTATGTGGAGAAGCAATCAGCTTTGCAACTGGAGTAACCACATTACCCTGATCAGCTGTGTCACCCTCAAAAGCTGTCCTATATCAGAGGTCTCTGTGTCATGGGTGTGCGTAGCCATACTGACTGTGTTGAAATATGGATAGGGGATGTGGTAGACACAACCTCAGTCCTAGACTGACCCTCTGTATCTTCAGACTGTGCCTCTTTATTGCTACCATCATCAGCAAAGGCTACCAATACTCTGACATCAAGTGGTTGGAATTCCACAGTGCCACTCTCAGGATAAGCAATAAACACAAAAAAACAAAGAAATAGAGAATAAAACTGATCAAAATCTTTTCTTATGTGAAAGGTATGTTAAACTATAATAGAAACAGAAATTTTACTCTCAGTTAAACCTGAACCTACCTTATATACAGTAATAACAATAACCGAATGTGTATTTACCACGTGCATATGGCCTTGCAGCCTGCAATCCAGATGTCCTTGTATGTGAGGTAGGGAAAGGAAAGAAGGCTGACAAGTATAACAATGTAAATGAAACAAGAAACAGAGAACAACTCTCTTAACATGTAAAGGTTAAGAATGTTCTCATACAAAAATCTGACCTGTCGAATCTCACCATCAACACCCTCCTCTATCTCTCTATTACTGTGTCAACTGACTAACACTTATCACTGGCTCTACATATATCAGACATATAAGATCCATCCAACCACAACCTCTTTTTACCATTTGTGCACATTGTGTTGAGGTATCACTTCAACAGTGACAATCATCTAGAGCCAAGGTTTACAACACTGGATGTGGACAACTAACCCAGAGTATTTCAAGGAGAACTTACATGCTTGCAAAATAATTGTTATATCTTTATGTACATATATCTTATATGTCTTATATGCATATATCTTATATTAGACATATAAGATATATGCACATAAAGATATAACAATGACACGTGTATCTTGCAAACATGTACATTTTGTTGAGACACTCTGGGTCAATCATCCACATCATCACCAGCATCAAGGATTCTATGTGAACCCTGTGCTGAACTATCTGGATCTCAGACAGTGGACAGAAACTCCTCTGTTTCAGACAGTGGTGGTTCAGTAGCATGGCCACATCACATAACCACTTGTTCCCAGGCAACTGCATCTGTCCTCTGACCAGCAGAGGAGCAAAGGTTATCATATCACTTGATTTGTGTTGTATCTGGGAGTAACTTCTCTCAGATAAATAAATAGTTTGTATTGGGCATTGTAATTTATCCTTAAAAGCACTATGCAAGAAATAGTAACACACCTTGACAAGAAAGTAGTGTAGAAAGCAGATCATTCTTCAAACGTTGTGTATATTTAGCAGTATTAAGCTCTCTGGATCCAAACAGTCTCCCCCAATGATACAAAAGCATTAGCTACACGATTACCTTTATATAGTGCAGAGTCAACCCTGTGAGCAATGAGAGTATGCAAATGAGTTGTTAAATAATTAGCATTCATGAATACCACAATGTGCACCACTTGCAGGAGGGAAAACATGCTGTAAGGAGCTACACAATTTCATACCCATGCTCTAGCAATACAATGATGAGCACTGAGAAGTGCTACCTGCTAATGGATTGCAGGTGCCAGAGATTAGTCTGACTGCAGGAACAATAAGTGTGCCACAGTCTCCCCTCTTTGAGGTACACTTAGGTGTGTCACGTAGAAGAAACTTACCAAAGTCTGAAAGTACATTGACAGAGTTAGGAGAGCAACATTCCTAACACTCAAATGCTGTTTCAATGACCACAGTTACTGCCGCTTACTAAGACATGTTGTGCATATTCATTGCAGTACATTAAACATTGATATGGATAATTTAAGCAATAAAAAGAGATGCCATTGTTCTTAGGAAAGCATAGAAAAGAAAATGAGGCACCATAAAGAAAGAGAGGAATACACATGCAGTGCTTACACTTTTTGTTTAATATTTTCTTAGTATATGTGTAACCTACTGGCAATATCCCAGTCATCAAGACATAGATTGGCAAATGCGAAAGGTCAACTTTCATAACTTGATTCTGTTGCATTTTGAATGTGGCTTGATACAATGTCACATTTTTAGTATATCTAAACACTTTTTCTTCTTGGTAACATATGTCTTTGTCTGTGGCAAATATGGGAAATAATATAAAGTGGTTGTTATTAATACCAATGTCTGAGGGTTCTGTCCAATACAGGCTCCTGTTGCAAGATAACAAAGTTGATTAAAATTAGAAATGGTCATTCAAAAGACTTGTTTCAAAATGTGTATTTTTTTCTTTGATCATTTGCATGTGGTTTGGTATTGCACTCTGCTGACTGGCAGTGGTCAGTAGCAGAGAACAACAGTTCATTGCCTAAAGTCAATCTTTCAAATTGAATTAGGAATACCATCAAGGGTGCGATTGAGATTGGAATTAGTGACTTTCCTCAACACTCTGGATGGTAACACTACTGGTTGAAAAAATTTAAGTTGCCACATACCTATCTCTGTGACATAATGTGTAAAGGTATTGGGCTTAGAGAAACAGTAAAAGTGATGCAGGGTTTGGAACCTGTTCACAGATCATTGTACTTAGGGAGGTCATAATAAATCTTGACACATCTTGGTGTATGAATGTGTTGAGGTGGGGAAACTCAAGTAAGGTCAGTACTGACTAAATTAGACAGATATGTCATTTGAAATGATGTTAATATTAATTGTGTGTGGTGTGTGCAAAATGAAAGCGTTTTTGATGTTAACTGTCCCCTTTTCCATTTTCATGGCCTTACCCCAAATCCTGATATTGTGAGATGTACATGATAATAGTGCTGGAACAAGGAAATGTGAGGAAGGCTGAATGTGTCAGTGTAACGTAGTAGTACCTCTGGTCATTGCTAGATATACACTGTGATTCATTTCATGTTCCTTCAAATTATCTAAAACAATTTTTGTGAATGCTTTTAATAAATATTGTCTTCAGCATTTGCACATTACTTGGCAGTGTGAATTGAACTTTCACTACTTAAGGAAAAAAGTGTAAATTTTGGTTTAAGTCGCACTATATAGTGCAAACCAGCCTGGCAGCATTGAGTGGCTGGCAGCATTCCAGATAATACTCAGTGAAGAAAATACACCTGTCAGGTAACTTTCTATGTAGCACAAGGTGTAAGCTCTGTGAGCTTAGAGAAAAAGGACCAGCTGAAGCGTGGCACAAATCCATTGAACTCATCTTTTTTCAGAGGGTGGTCTGAATACATATTTATTCACATTTTGTGATACCATTGTGTCGTATAAAATCAACCATGTAACTGTTGCTGAAACATGTGAGTGCTTGTCTGTCCACTTTCATATTATTTGTCATTAACTACATGTCTGATAATGTATTCCACAAAGTACATTTCTGATGTTGCAAAGAGATGTGAGAAAAATGAATGTGCCACTTGAATGCACTTCTTGCTCTGGTCATTGTTGCATTTATCTGTTGAGTGAATTTAATTTACTGTCACCTTTTTTCTCTATCATATATGTTTTTCTAATGCTATTTTCATTTCCTCTCCACTTGGCAGAATGCAAACATGGTCCATGCCTAAGGAAAAAAGTAAAAAAAAATTAGTTTAGACTGCCTTTTGTAATGCAAACATGCCTGGTGGTAGTGCTCTGCTGGCAGCACACTGGATAGGACTTAATGAAGAAAATAGACCAGTCATGTAACTTTCTTACAGTATAAGGTGTAAATGAAGTGTATTGAAAGAGATAAGGCACATGATTCATTGTTCAGATCTTGCTTAGAGATCACATTTCATTTATTCTCGATGTGTAATTTTTATTTATTTTTTAATCTGTATTTGCTCTCCACTTGGCAGCACCTAAGGAAAACAGGGACAATTTTAGTGTAAGCTACCTTATGTAGTGCAAACATGCCTGGCAATGGTGCACTTCCCTTGGCGCTCTGGAGAGTACTGAGTGTAGTGAGTGGAGAAATTCCACCTGTCACATACTTATCTCTCTATGGCACAAACTTAAGTGTAGTGAGTGTAGATAAAGAACACAGTTAGAAGAGTGTCAGAATCCCATTTCTCACAGCATTTTGATTAGGACTGTAAAAATAAAGGCACATGGTGATTTTGAACATGTTTATTGCAAGCAATGTATCAGTAATGCTTGCATAACTAAAGTTTTCTATTTAGCATGTATCCTTAATGTTTCCCATATGACATCAAGCTAATGTGTCTGTGCAATTTCTTACACATGAAAATGATTATATTTGATTTAAAACTCACTTGCATATGTATGATGAATACAGTACTTTTGTTATAATTATCATGGTTCAACACATAAACTAAGTATATGTTTAGGACAGTTATGCCTTGTGAAGTATGTATATGTAACATACCCCAGCCTGTATTACTTAGCTTGTTCAAATGCATCCATATAAAATATGTTTACAAACAGAAATAATGACTTTTACATGTAAATGCAGTCCCAGGACTAATTAAAATCACACTCATACAGGCCTGTCTGCAGTGTATCTCCATTCATTCTGAAATAAGTGTGTCTCTAATTTCCATGCTTAAAAGTAGTTCTCTTGTAGCAGTATCAATTAATAAGGTAAGTTTCAATTTTTGCATGCTTTATCCCATGGATTTGATTCCCAGCTGATACAACAATGTTTTAACATTGTGTAAGCTCCAACACCACAATATACCTCAATTCATTCTCTTTCTGTTTCCAAACTGTAAGAATTAAACGCCACTCCATTAAGCATGTCACTGTTGAACATTGGAACCTGTGTTGAACCTAGGTTGAACATCACACATGGCAAAGCTCAATGCTATGTTTCACACCTTTATTGCTGTATGATGTAAGTAGTGCCAATGTATCTGTCAAGGAGCCCATCTGCTTTCAATCAATTGTACAAATGCAGTTGGCAATGCTGTGTGTCTTTGTGCACAGCCAGTTACGCTTGAGATCTGAATGGGTGCTAATTCAGACATATCTTGTTAACTTGACTTTTGCAGACATGTCTGGCAATGGAGAGAATGGTGCTAAATTTAGAGCACCAAGGTGGAGTGCTGAGGATTCCAGGATATTTGTGGCACTCCTCATGAAGCACTATAGCCATAGGCTGCTGCAGGGGGGATTATACTGTATTTCAGTATAAGGCTGCGGCTTGGAATAGTTTAACCAAGGCTGTCTCCAGTGCAGCTGGGATCCCATGCACTGGGGAACAATGTCATCGCCACTATGATTACCTTAATAAGCACAAACAGGACTTCCTAAGCTGATGGGAGGCTGAATTTAGGACTGCAGTCGTGTAAGTATACTGACCCATAACATATCTATGATATGACATTAATTAACTAACCAGCCTATGCATTTACTTATAATGCTTTCATATGTGTTGATTTTATTTCCTTCTTGTACTGTACAGCTGCAGAGGAAATAGCTGCAAACCATGAGGTGAACCAGGAGAGATTAACTTGCCTCAGAGAGGCTTGAGTTTAGTATGACTGAGGTCCAAATTCAAACCAGAAAATAATTTTCATTCCCTCAGTTACTAGCATCTTGAACAGGCATACCTCACCCTCATTAACAAGCATGCATGCCTTCCCCAATAACTTGCTGCTTGCAGTAAGCAATGAGAACATCAGCTTAACTGTGCATGGGTTCAGTACCCAGATGCAGCAATTAGTTTTATTACAGGAAATTATTTCTAAAATATTAACAGCAATAATATGTCAGTACCAATTTAGATATGATACTTGCAATTATTTCATCTGAATGCATATATCCTATACATCATAGAGAATTAAGGCTCTTCTTACTTATATCCTACCAGTGAAATTTCTCTACTTTATGGCACATTCATACTTTAACATCATATATGGATGCAATATAGAGCTACAATGCTAAATTATCATAATTGTTTATATATTGCTCCCAAAATTGTTTGAATAAATAAATTAATGTGATATGTCATGGATCTAATTATTTTTTGTCCCCCGCATCCCATCTGTCTCTCTCTTTTTTTTGTTTTAGCATTTATTAACTCCTCAGAAAATATTGCTACCTCATTCAACACACACTTCACACAAACCATACTATCACTAGCTAAACAACACAACCCCCCTCCCCTCCAACCCACACCTTCAACTACTAATCTCCCCACTGCCTTCTCTTTTTCTCCTGTACCTACCTCCAGCATAAAAAAACTCTTAACTAAACTTAAACCCACCAAATTAGCAGCAGACAACCTCCCAAGTGAATACCTACAAATCGCAGCTGATGCTCTAGCCTACCCAGTATTCATCTTGATTAACCAATCTCTGTCAGAAAGTTATGTTCCCACACTGTGGAAAGTATCACATATAATTCCCCTCCACAAAGGTGGACCCCCCACAGAACTAACCAATTACCGCCCCATAGCTATTCTCTCTCCACTCTCCAAAATACTAGAGAGATGCATACACTCTCAGGTCTCAGACTTCCTCCTTACTAACGACCTCCTTTCCAATACTCAGCATGGTTTCCGACCAAACCATAGCACCACAACTGCCTTACTCTCCTTTACTAACACTATCCTTCAGCATAAAAACAATGACTATCTCTCCTCTGCTACTTTCCTAGACCTATCTAAAGCATGCACAAACAAATTATCTCTGCCCTCAATAACCTATCCTTCTCACAATCAGTCACCAACTGGTTTCAGAGTTACCTGTCTGACCGCCAACAATCCGTTGTATGGCAGAATGACATATCTCCCCAACTACCTGTCTCCATAGGGGTTCCCCAAGGATCCATCCTTGGACCCCTACTCTTCTCTGTTTTCACAAATAATCTAGACTCTGCCTCCACACATGGCACACTCATACAATACGTAGATGACTCAACCATCATCTGCTCAGCCCAGTCCCTACCCAAACTGCAAAAAGTCACACAGGAAGCCTTTTCCTCTGTTGAAACTTGGTTATCCGATGCCCAATTAATACCCAACCCAAACAAAACTAAACTACTCATCTTCCAACCCACCAAACATACTCAAAGCAACTCTCACTTTAACATCACAGCAAAAGACAACACCACTATATACCCAACTGAACACACCAAATTGCTAGGAGTGGAAATAGACAATAAACTAAAATTTGACATTCACATATCCATGACCATAAAAAAGTCCACAAAAAACTAGGAGCATTATACAGAAATAAGCATCTTCTCACCAAAACAGCAAAGATTTCAGTAGCAAATTCCCACCTTATCTCCACCCTACTTTATGCCTCTCCAATATATACCAACCTAAGGCAATGCGATCTAAACAAGCTAGAGACCTGCTACAACAAAATTGCCAAATTCGCCACAGGGGCATCCTACCGTAGTCACCACTGTCTCTCACTTGCTGAACTGGGCTGGCTTGAACTCCCTCACCTCATTCAATGGTATCAACTCTCACTCACCCACAAACTAGTAAACCATCCACTAAATGTCCCATCCCTCCAGAATCTACTCCAACCCTATCGCACCTCCAGGCCACTAAGATCCAGCAACAAAAATCACTTGCAGATCACTAAAGCCAATAACTCTGCTGGTGAAGCACTATTCTGTTGCACCATAGCCAAATTATGGAACTCTCTCCCACCCACAATTACCTCCGTGCCATCATGCACCCACTTCAAAACTTTACTAAAAGCGCACCTAAAAACATGCTGGCTATGCCCTTGCAACTCCCACTCTAATATCACCCACCCCATCCAACCACTACCTTTCTTTCCACTCCACTAACTACCTTGATTATAGCAAGCTCAGATGCTCATAAGCCTAGTACTTATACAGCAGGAACTTCTTATTTTAACATTTGTTAATGTCTGTTATGTACTTCACAGATAAAGATTCTAGTTGTCTATTGATGTACTATGTTCTTCATCTGTAAATATGTTGTAAGTAATTGCTATGTAAATTGTTAATTGCTATGTAATCCAATGTAACTACTGTCTGTTTATTTTAACTGTGGAGCTTTTCTCCCCGGGCCTCCGCTGAAAATGGACCTACATCCAGTCAGACACTCCCGGTCAACAAATATAAATAAATAAATAAATAAATATTAACATTCTGCTGTTTACATACCTTGCTGCTGAAAACAAAATATTAAACAGCATAGAGAGTTAGACCGACCACTGTGGCTCGGACCTCCATACCTGCAGATAGCAGCACAGGCACCCAGGACTTTGGGTTCATAACCTCTCAGCATTACCTTCACAAACCCTGTCCTAACTGCTCCACTTGCATTAGCTAGCTCTGTCCCAGTTGCTGGTGCAGTGGAACCCCCTGGGAGCAGTACTAGTGGAGGTGGAGATTTTGTCTCCTGTCAGGAGCTGATAGGGCTTGTGGAGGATATCATAGAGAGGGGCCTTATTGCACACACCAACAGGGTTGAAAAGGTTCTCAGTCGGATTGCTAAAATAATGCTGTGTCTGTCACTGTCCCTTGAAACTGATACAGGAGACAGTGATGACAGTTCTGAGGGTGAAAACTAGATTCTCATTAGTCTCAAGCTGGACATGGGTGCACATCTGATGTCCCCTACCTATCCCCTATCATGGTGTCCCCAACCTTCTGTCTCCATCACCATCCCTGTCTGCATTGCATGTCCTGTATGTCTGTGCATGCCTCCAAACCTACCCTACTTACCTGACCTTCTCATTCCCAAGCACCTTCCACAATATTCCCTCCCCCCAAAAAATGGGGACCTATCCCACAGAAAAAAATATGCCACATAAGTAGCTCTCCGCTTTGCCCATGTGTCATCTTGGCACATTTGATTTGGTCCAATTGGCCATACAACATTATTCTGTTATCACCCATCACTGGTGTGGTGACACTTCAAATTCATGAAATTGTGTGTACAATTGTACATTTGTGAAATAATGGGTAGTTGTGATGCTCTCCCACAACCCTCCTTCAAATTTCTGTACTCTTCCTCCTGCGTCCAACTCTCTGCTTTCCAGCCCATGTTCACCACTGTCTTTTTCACATTTTTTCACACATTTAATCTGATCAAAAATAGATTCACACATAACGCACATAGCCAGAAATGCACCATGGAAAAGGCTTCACTTTATGTCTATGGTATTTGCATGGAGGTTGGCATAGTGCAACAGTGCTGAGTGACAGTGAATGCTGTTTAACTTTTTATTACAAAAACTGAGGATTTCAATTTAATCTGCAGTGGTCTGGTTGCTTTCATGTAAATGAACTTAAATTTGTCATGCTGTGAGAATACATAGTAAAGGCAGACGAAATGCTGTACTGTGAAATAGTTAATGTAAGAGTTCTTAGGCTGCTTGATGTAATAAAATATGAGCTCCTATGTGGCATGTTGAGATAATTACCCTGCCTTGTAGGCTAATATTTTTGCATAGTCATGGGTTCAATTACAGCCATAGGCCAATTTATTAATTCATGACATTTCATGTTACTATCATATATTGAACTTAAAAGTCTATATTTCTCTCTATATACAGTATTTCTTTAACATACCATTTAAAAAGTGCTGCAAGAGATAATTTGTAAAAATATTTCAGGACAAGCCGGGAAAGTTATCAAGCCAGCCTTATCCTGCTAATATCTGCATGTGTGTAGTACTCTCCTGCCCCTTATTTGTCCCTGTAGCAAGCCCTGTATTGTTCAGAACAGGACAGATTAATAATGATTTAATAAGAGTATCACACCATACAGGTGTTCCTATGTGTCCCACAAAACATATTGTTGCTATTCCTCTCTGCATAATTCACTGTATCTCTCTATCTCTTTTCACCCATTCTGCTTCAGTAAGTTGTCATAGCACTTCAATTATTTTATTTAAATGCTGTGAAGTAGTTGTTCTTTTGTGGTGTGATGAGGTAATGCTCCCATGTACAGATAGATTTCTGACTACTTTCAATGGTTCTAATTCAGCCATTTGCTAGGTGTTACTATTTTGGATACACTATTTTATGTGTATCTGTTGACTACATATTGTTATGAGCCATCATTATCCTTCTTCTGTCATAAACTGCTTTGTCCCTGCTTCCATCTCACCCTGATGATGTATCTTCTCCCTTCTGTATCATTATTCTTCCACCTCTGTCTCACTCTGATGATGTATCTTCTCCTTTCTTTGTCATTATTCTTCCACCTCCGTCTCACTCTGATGATGTATCTTCTCCCTTCTGTATCATTATTCTTCCACCTCTGCATTTGTGCAATGTCTGGCACAGGGTACCAAATGCAACCAAGGCTAAATGGAAGCACACAGTTTATGGCGATATCTTGTGATTTTATTGCCATTGGTTGCATTACTGTCATGCTCTTTGCACTGCTGTGCCTGGCTATGTTTATTCAGTTTAATGTACTTTCCAACAAGCTGAAGGGTTAGATATACAGACTGCAATGATCAGTATGGTAATGAAGGTGAATACATACATTCGTGTTTGCTGAAATCTGCTGCCACATGTTAACTGTCACAAGTATGACTTCCTATATGGTGTGCTTAGATAATCTTTTTCTTCTTTCGGCTTTTCCTGGTTAGGGGTTGCCACAGCGGATCACCTTGTCCACTCATGATTGGCAGTGGAGTTTTACGCTGTCGAGTTGCCAGCCCGGCGCCCAACCTTCAACATAAGGCACACACACACACACACACACACACACACACACACACACTTACACCTAAGGCCAATGTAGAGTGTCCAGTCCACCTACAGCATGTCTTTGGAATGTGGGAGGAAACCGGAGCACCCGGAGGAAACCCACGCGACCACAGGGAGGACATGCAGACTCCACACAGAAGGCACCCCAGCTGAGGATCGAACTGGAGAGTCTCTTACTCTGCTATAAATGTTTTTCTTGGAATGCTCTAAAAGTTGGAATCCAGATGGATTGTGAAGCTTGTCTTTTACAAATCTTTGCACAAAAGCTGGCACAGAACAACACCGGGTACTGCTAAGTCCCATTCTGAATTCAACACTTCAACATATGATTACGCATATGCTAATACTTTACCATCAGCTGTGCAAATCAGCTTGGCAGTGCTGTGCTCAAAGAGTAAAATAAAAAAAAAGAAAATTAAATGATTATTGTTTTAGATTGCACAATGGTTTTTCTGTCTGTATTAATTTTGTCGAAGGGTTATCTTGATTTCAGACTCAGTTAATTCATTCAGTTTATGTATGTCTGCTCTCCAATAGTAATACTTGCAACTGTGTTACAATTTTGTTTAACCTATTCACACATAATCTGTCACTGTTATTCTGCAGTGTATTGTCCTGTGTAGGAGTTGGCTGTTTGTCTTGTCAGTGCCCATTGACATGTACAAGTATGAGGTAAGACAGGTGTGCAATCATCCCAGCATGAAGTGGCAGGAAAGTTTGATTGATAATCCAGTAGTTTACAACTATGAATTTCTTTGGCATCCCATACTATGTAACAGGTCCAGGTTCCTCATGATAATGCAATGTATATGAAGGACAGTATATAAATGTTAGAAGAAAAGTATGTAATTACATGGGGCAATCACAGCGCTGCGTCATTGTCCTGTGCACACATATGCATTTGTTCCAAAATCTGTGCTGCACAATATTATGTGCTCGAAACAGTGTATTTTCAAAAAGTACAAATGTGTTTTTCCATCCCTAAATTCAGATTTCTCCTAAGTGACGTGAATAATTCTGTGCTCTTTAGATTGTGTAACTAGATAGGTAGATGGTTTGGTGCTCAACATGGGAGTAACACTTGTTGCTTTATCCACTTCCCATGAGGAGAACACATTTAACTTTGAGCATAACTGTTATCCAACTTTTTACATAAACTTCCTGTCTGCAGCAAACTGATGAAGTCATCCTGTTAAAAGTGTACTCTCTCTCCCCTTAAGAGTCAGACTTCTGCTGTGGCATTTGCAAGTAATACTGTGCTGTCTAGACTGTGTAGTTAGGTAGCAGGTTCTATGCTCAATGTGAAGAACTTGTGTGTGAGGTTGGAGTGTATAGAGTTTGTGAAGCATGTCCTCCAGCACAACTGTGCTCAATCGGTGTTTATGGTAGAGAAGCATTCTAATCTGCTAGCTGACTCTACCATCTTGGTATCCCACCTTTCACAACCACATCTTCTGTGCAACACACTGATGAGGTCATTCTTTCTAAAGTGCACCCTCACACTTTAAAAGTCAGACTTCTTCTGTTGCACTTTTGTTTCTTACACTATTCTCTAGAATGTGTAATTAGATAGGTAGGAGGTTTGAATACAACAGTGGCTAACTTCTGCAACTGTGTGTCTGAGTGTGAGTGAATTTAGGATTAGTTTACACATGTTTGCAATGGCAACATTTACAACCCCAGATGGCTGTACAAGTCATTTTCCCACACACATCTCCTTGGCAATACACTGCTGATGTCATCCCTTCGTAGATGCTGTATGCCTCACTTATCCTCAATGTTCTACTGTGGTGCTGGCTGGTGATAATATGCTGTATAGCTTGTGTAACTACATAAGTAGGTGGTTCAAGACCATCCTTGCTTAAATAGTGTGACTGTGACTACTGTCATATACCATTGGCCACCTCACTACCACCTTTATGTACTTCCACTTATGAGATGGCTTTACAGAGGTACAGTGTTACACTAGCAAATCCTAGTTTAGTGGGAACATGTCTGCTAAACAATAAGGAAAGCTCATTTATCTAGAGCTGCTCATAGCATGGTGACAATACCACAGACTTTGAGAGATTTTGAAAACATTTGAAGCCATCCTTGGCAAGACAAATGAAGTTAAGTATAATTTTGCACTTGCTTTAATTGTTTCATTATACTGTGAGATTTCTGTGCTATTTATTGTTTACTGCACTTCTATAAAGTTTAAAAGTTGCGCTTTCTAAGTGTTGTAAGGGCTGCTGTTCTGCATTTAAATACATTGTATCCAGTGATGTTTAGCTAGTGTTAGGCATCTGTTTGTGATTATTTAACATTTGGGCTTTAAAACAGTCATTTTACATTCAAAAAAGAACAAAAAATGGCAAGAACGACAACGCACTAAAAACTCACTGAAATTTAATATAGCTAGCCCTTTCCTAATGAACAAAGTCAAGACTTCATCAGGTCTGACGAAGTTTTGACATTGTTCATTACGAAAGCTCTAACTATATTAAATTTCAGTGAGTTTTTAGTGCGTTGTCGTTCTTGTCATTTTTTGTTCTTTTTTGGAGGTTTTTGTATTTTTGATTTTCGCTTTAGTAGTCATTTTACATTAAGAGGGTCAAAATCTGCACTCTTGTGGCAGTAGATAGCTGATTTCACATATTTGAGCTGGAATTTGCTAGTAGAAAGCTCACTGTGTGCTTACCTAAAGGCCTTAGGACATAGGTGATTACAAGACTGAGCAGCAGATGTGTGCAGTTGCAGCAGTACTGTATGTGTTGTATTGGACTGTTGGGTTGTAGTGGTGAAGTGAGACCTAGGAAATTGAATGAAGCTTTGACTTGGTGGATCAGACTCTGTCCCCACACCCCATCTATGGTCATTAACTTAGTGTAGTGGCTGAGCACACAAGATCACATATTACAAGAGGTCAAGATTAAATTACTTTGAAGAGTAGTTTACCTCATTCCTCATAAAGAAATGAGGAGCTCTGCGATCCTAGAAAACCTACATTACAGATGTTCTTTCTCTGAACTGAGCAAAGTCACTAGAGATAGTCTGGACAACTAGTAATGTTAATGACAGACTATGTAATAGCTGTCTTTGTCTTACTCCGAGAGACAGTGAAGTCAGACAACCCACTAAACACTGCCAAGTGAGCACTGTGGTCATATTCTGGTATAAAGTGTGCAACTGCTACTCTGAGCTATTATGTCTAAGCAACGACCAACAGCAACTCAAATGCAGGTGATTCAGGTGCTGATTGAATGTAGAAAGAGATGGAGACTGAAATGAAGTGTAGGAGATCAGGAAGATGTCATAGGAAAGAGTCATGAAGAGAAATGAAAGAGGGTGGAAGGTTAGGAGATAAACTTAGACAAATCAGTCAGATGAGGATCAAGGTAGAGAGGAAAGAGGCACATAATGTGCAGGAGGAGGAAAGCATAAGACATACATGGAAGGGCAGACAGGAATAAGGCCAAGAGGAAGTGAGGTAGAAATAGAGGAAGTGAGGTAGAGATGGGTTCAGAATGCATGATGTAGAAATTAGGATAAGGATAAGCAATAACGCAGGGGGGTAGGACAGGAAACTGCTGCTGACTGTGGGAAAAGAACAGAGAAGGGTTTAGCAGCTGGAGCTGAAGAAGGAAAAAAGCATAGAAAAACTATAGGATGAGGATGGGACCAAGGACAGTAAGAGAAAAGGGAGCCAGAAGTGGACTGCAATGTTGAGATCTTGTAAAAAGATTCCGCAAAGGATGGCAAAGAAGGTTCAGATGCAACTCAAGTAAAATGTAATGGGCTGAAACAGAGGGAAAGGTTGGGGTGGTTTATCTGTAATGGGAAATGTTTCAGGTAGAAGGTGTAGTAACAGGAGACAGGGAGGTAAGCAAATGAGGAAGGTCACTGAGAAAAATGAAGAGAGATTTGATAAATGGAAACGTAATCAGCAATGGGATTAAGGGTTTTGGAAAGGGAGACAGGAGAGACGTTCTGTTTCTCTAAAATTCCATAGATTATCTTTACATATCAAAATATTTATTTAGTTAGTTATCTTTATTTACCAGGAAAATCCATTTGGGATTGATTCCATTTTCAGCAGAGCCCCAAGGAGAAAAGTTCCACAGTTATTACAGATACAAAGTACAGAGAATATTACATATACATACATAAAGTAAGATAGCTAAAGTTTTACATTGTACAGAGAGAAAAGCTGTACAGTTTTTACACATACAAAATGCAGAATATATTATTTTTTCATACATAAATTAAAACATTGTGACATTTTGCAATGTGAATCAGATATGTATGTTTATTAAAATTGCATGTACAGTTTACAATCTACAGCTGAAATATCAAACACTGTACGTACAGAAATTGAATAAGTACATTTACTAGAAAGAGAGATATATGTTTAGAGATATGTTAGGATATTATCATTTAACTAGAGTAAAATAGGAGTTTTTCAGTAGTGAAGTGAGCAGGTTACAGTTTGTTGAGGCAGTTACAGGTTTCAGTGTCAGTACATTTTGTCTTATAAAGAATATTAGTATGCAGTTGAACACGAGACAGAAGCTACAGAGATAGAGATGTTAGGTGGGATAGGGATGGAGGGAAAATATGGATGTATATGAGTTAGGAGAAAGAGGTAAGATATATGTGAGAGGAGAAAAGCGTGTATTAATAATACTTATATACTATCATGGAGCAATGGAGGAGCACAGCCAGATGTTCTTTGTGTTTCACTGTTGCAGTCATCACCTGTGGGTTATCCCTGCTGTGGTAGCCCTTGGCTGGCCCAAATACCAGAGTCAATGTTTTCCTGTATCGGCTGTTGTCTCCTGTTGACTGACATCAGGTCATCAGTGCTATAAAGCAAGGCAGCCAACACCATTACATCAGTCTTTCTTGCTGTGGAGCCTGTAGCAGAAGCAGTTCGCAAGTGTGCCGGTCGGCCACTACCAGAGTTTGAATTACAACTGAAAACGTCTAAAGCTAAGTACCCCATTGGGGATCCTTTTTTCTTACACTAACCGATGTCCAAAAAAGTTAAAAATTGTCTCACCTGTGGAAAGCAGATCCCACACAGAGATTTCCATTCATACTGCATCACTTGTTTAGGCCCAGACCACGATGTCCCCCATTGCCGGTTCTGTGTCCTCTTTAATGTGAGAATCATTCATCATAGAGCTCTTATTGTAGACAGGTATTTTCATCTTCTGTCTTTGCATTCTGAAATGGTGTCCATTAGCCAACAATCCATAGACATTCTGAAGAAATGCAGAGATAAAGATACAGACACACCACACAAGGCTAAGCCGTTCGACAACTTTACCGCTAAGCAGGTCGTCAGTTCTTTGGAATTCAGTGAGGCACTTTCACATCCCCTGATGCCCAATACAATATCTATGCAGGCCTCTACCAAGACCCTTTTAGAGTCCGGTATGCCGCAGAAATCTTCTTCGTCTTCTGAGCCTTTGGTTTTCTCTGCCTTAGTTGGGTCCGGAGCCGCGACCCAGGCACCGGCTTCCGAGGAGGCCTTTTGCACTACCGAATCTAGACAAAAAATGAATTCTTCTCATCTGACTACCATTTCTCTCAGACTGATGGATACTCTTAGGCCTAGAAGCCAGGCCACTGCTAGAAAACCTACCTCTAGCCAACATCTTACTCCTGCTCCACCACCCCAAGCCCAAATGCTTAAAATGGCGGAGGATCTTATCTCCCTTATCAGGGGCAGTCAGGCCACAACTTTTAAAAGGAAAAGACACCCTTCTCCTGAAATACTGACAGAACAGGATTCTGAGGAATCTGATTATTCACATTTTGCAGTGAACAACAACCTCTGACTGCTTTATGGGGATTCAGATGCAGAGGAATCCATTTCTTCTGCCTCCCCACCAGAAGACCTTTCCTTTGGGGAAACCCTTCACACCCTCAGGGAAAGTTTCCACTGGAAATCCCAGGACTTCCCTCAGTCTAAGAAAAGACTAAGAGAGTTTCTAGACCTGCCCCAGTACAGACCCTTGACCATCCCCCATCTTAGAGATGGTAGATGATGTTTTCCATGAATCCAGCTTACCCCCTGATGCCCTCCCACCTGCTGCCAGTAAACCTGACAGGTATTACAGAGTACCGGATTCTCACAGATACCTGTACAGAAGTCCTGCTGCAGACCCAGAGGTCATTGCACAGGGACCTAAAGGAGCTAAGGCTAGTTCTGCTAAGAATCCTATTCCTTCTGACAAGGATTCCAGAGCTCTGGACAGATGAGGTAAAAAAGTATACACCTCTGCAACCTTAGCTATCAGAGCACTCATCTGTCAGTTCCATATGTTAAAATATCAACAACACACTTGAAATTATTAAAGCAAAAGATTTCAACCTTTCCTGACTGTGCCAATTCAAAAGATTTAGCAGATTTACTGCACTCTACTTGTCAAGTGGCCAAACACTCATTGCACTGTGGATGTGATGCCACAGAAGCCTCAAGCAGGGCAGCAGCGTCAGGATCTGTTATTAGGAGACATGCATGGTTGAAGGAACAACCTCTCCCTGATCATGTCAAGTCTAATTTAATTGATGCACCCTTGGATAAGGACCGCTTGTTTGGAGTAAAAGCAGAAGAGGTGCTTAAAAAGATGGAAAACAAAGCAAAATCTATGCAAACAGCAAAAGATTTCTTTCAGGTACAACCTCCTAGGTTCAGCAGGAATTTTCCCTCTAAGCACTAGTCCTTTCCTGCACCTAGCAGACAGGGGCAAAGTAAGCTCTGCAGGGACAGACCACCCAGGCCCCTATCCCAGGGACAGCAGAGAACCAAACAGTGGACCACTTCTGCCACAAAGGCAGGGAGTTCTAAGCCATCCCTTTATGGCAAAAACTCTCAGTGACTCCTTATCTCCCCTCTGCCTTCCTTTCACTCACCAAAAGCTAGGGGGAAGGCTCTCCCTCTGCAAAGAAAATTGGCTTTTTGTTACAAAGGACCAATGGATCTTAAAAATCATTTTTCAGGGATACAAATTGTCTTTCAACAAACTCACAATTCCAAGAGGGTATCCAGACTTACCTCCAAATCAGTGGACAGAGGCATTAAAACAAGTCCAAACTCTCATATCCCAAGGGGCAGTAGAACCTGTTGCCTCAGATCAAACAGGCAAAGGTCTTTATTCCAGACTATTCCTTGTTCCCAGAAAAGAGGACACTTGGCACCCCATCCTGGCTCTATCCATTCTGAACACCTCCCTGGTGGTCCCCAAATTCAAAATGCTAACTTTGCAGCAGTTGCTGCCTATGGTGACAAAAAATGCCTGGTTAGTGACCCTAGTCCTAAACAATGCCTACCTCCACATCCCCATAAGGGAATCCTGCAGGAAACTCCTGTTGTACAGAGCAGGCTCACAACACTTTCAGTTGTTTGCGCTAACCTTTGGCTTATCTACTGCTCAAAAGGTATTCACCAAATGCTTAGCCCAGGCCATAGCATTTTGCAGACAGGGAAATATGGATGACTGCCTTATTCAGGCAAAGTGCAAAGAAAAGCTGCTCCATGACCTCCTCTTTGTCAAAACCCTCCTAACCTCCTTATGGTTTACCATCAATGAGAAGAAATCAAAGCAAACACGCCCTAGGAAGATCATTTTCTTGGAAGCACTGCTAGACACAGCATCCCAAATGGCCTTCCTATCCCCAGAAAAGCAGAGCTTCCTGCCTCTCTACTTTACCCAGCTGGCTTCCAGAAGTCACCTCACTGTGAGGAAGTTCCTGCAAGCCTTGGGGTACATGGCATCTTGCCTCCTCCAAATTCCTCTGGCCAGGCTTCACATGAGAAAACCTCAGTGGTATCTAAAGAACCTTTGGTGTCAGCACTCTTAGCCTCTAGAGACCTCTCTCCCTCTGATCCCCTGTATAAGGGCTGAGTTTCCGTGGTGGGCAGGGGCCTGTGCCAAGAACAAGGGTCTTCCCTTCATCCTCCACCCAATTGAGCAGACCATCAAAACCGACGCCTCAGACATTGCTTGGGGTGCTCACCTAGCAGGCAGGTGCACCTAAGGTCTTTGGGATTTCCAGCACCTTCCCTTACACATCAACCAGAAGGAAATGATGGCAGTACAAAAGGCTCTGACATCCTTCAAACCCCATCTCAGGCCGGGGGTTCTCCTTATCAAAACAGACAACACCACTGTAATGTGGTACATCAACAAACAGGGAGGGACCCAATCTTACCCACTGTGAAGGCTAGTCATGAACCTCTGGCTGACAGCCTCCTCCTTGGGATTATACCTAATAGCCCAATACCTACCAGGAATTAGTGACACCCTAGCAGACCACTTAAGCAGAAGCTTACTGGACTCCCATGAATGGCAGCTCCACAGAAAAATCTTTTTGCACGTCACTTAGGAGTGGGGAACTCCGGAGGTGGATCTCTTTGATTCGCACCTCAACCACCAGCTGAAAAAATTCTGTACCAGGGAGTATTACCACCTAGCAGGGAAGGTGGATGCCTTGACCTTTCCCTGGAACTCCCTCTTTGTGTACGCTTTCCCTCCTCCGCCTCTTATTCCCAAGGTACTGATCAAGCTAAGGGAGGAGAGACCAAAGGCCATCTTCATTGCTCCAGACTGGCCCAGACAGTATTTTTACCCCTTACTGTGCAGCCTGACATTACAGCTTCCCAGGCAGCTTCCCCTCAACTCAGACTTCTTGACTCAGGTGGGGGGGGTGATGCGGCACCCAGACTTGCAGACTCTCAAACTGTCAGCATGACTAATACTCTAAAGGCAAACGGGGGCCCCTGTTAAGCAAACAGGTCCTAGACATTATCACAGAGACCAGAAGGCCCAGCGCCAGAAAATCTTAGACAGGGAAATGGAAATGATTCTGGTTCTTGAGCTAGTCCAGAGGGGGCAATTCCTCACAACCTTCCATCCCTCTTATCCTGGAATACCTAGGGGAGTTACTCAATAGTGGCCTCTCTTTCTCTTCTATTAAAATCCACGCCTCAGCTATTTCAGCTCATTTTGCTACAGATCAGCCCCCCTGTTCTCACATCTTTTGATTGAAAAATGCCTCTGAGGGGCTTCTAATATCAGACCTCCCAGAAGGCCACCCACGCCAGCCTGGGACCTGAATTATGTTTTAGAATAACTAACCTTACCACCCTTCGAATTTACTGCTTCAGTAGAACTGAGATACCTCTACTGGAAGACTTCTTTCTTTCATCTCAGCCAGAAGGGTTTCATAACTTCAGGCATTGATGGCCATTGAGCCCTTCATCATTTTCCATGCAGACAGGGTCCCCCTGAGGACTAACTAAATTCCAAGATATCACATCCTATTGGAGGATACACAGTTCCTCTTCTTAATCCTAAAGTAATGGAAAAGTCTGCTCCTTCACTTAAGGATACAGTGGACTACCTTTCCTTTATAGCAACACTGTGCTCTTTCCTCCTTGATGGAACTGCATGTCATTGCGTAGATTGGTGATTTAACTCGCAGCACATCTGCTACTTTAGCTGACCTATAGGACTAAGTACTTATGATCATTAGGGGTTTAGCTGTCAAACTATAGTGGCTTTCGGATTTTTTTGTTCATAGGATCATAGGAGGTTACTAGGCTAATGGTCCTGGGGCCCTTACAAGCCTAGCCAAGAGTTTATCCCCAAAAAGAAACCTCAGTCAGCACCTGTCATCCCTGTCAATGAGTGACACAGGTGGAACCCCTAGGACAAATTTGTGGTTTCCCATCCACTTATCAAGGTTGCACTTTAAGAGAGTCAGTGAGGTGCTCTGTTTGACATGTATGGGAAATCTATTCCAGAGATGGGGAAGCCTCTAGGAGACAAACCTGTCTCTTTAGTAGGTTTTGTTGATGTCACATATTAAATTCAGGACTTTTGAGGGGGTAATGCATGAGTAGTTAGACTTACGGATATGGAGCATCTCTAGAAGGGCAGGGTCCAAGATTGCCTTGTAGGCGAGGCACAGATCACCCCTGAGCAATCTGTATGATACCAAATAGAGTGATAGTGATTTTAGCCTGTATGCATAGGACAGGTGTTGGAGGCAATGGATTCTCTTTGTGAGGTATATCAGTGGCCTTTCCAGTTGGTGCAGCTGTTTGGAGAGGTACATACCAAATGGGGCATTATACTCAATTATTGGTCTAATGAGGGAGGAGTATAGAGAGGTAATAACCCCCTTTTTTCTGGATGCAATCCTTTTACTTATGAGATGAACCAAGTAAAAGGCTTTTCTGATCACTGCCACTACATGATGGTCGAATGTGAGGTTATCAACCTGAGTGCCCAGGTCTCTCACCACAGATTGTGTGCTTAGGGGGTTGCCATTGATGTGGCAATCAGTAGGGGGCTGTGTTGTTGCCAATGGTATGATGATACACTTTTTTGCATTTAGCTTGAGACCGTGACTTTGGCACCAGTTATTACTTGCTGTGAGACCCTCTTGCAGTATGTTAACATCATTTGGGGAGTCAATGGCAGCACCCAACTTACAGTCATTCGCAAAGTTAGTCAGCCATAGGCCTTTTCTCTTTGCCTGGACCTCTGAGAAGTAGATGCCAAACAGTTGCATTTTAACTTGAGTTCCTTTTACCTACATAAAGCATCTTTGTTTGTTTTATTTTAATGTATGCCTCTTACATTGGATTGTGATTCATTACTGAGACTAAACAGAAATTCCTTAAGATTCCAAGAGCAGGATAAGTTATTTCTTACACTTATTTCATTGCATTGCACTTCTGTAATGCTTATAACTGTGCTATACAGTTAATCTACTATATTTTGCACTGTTATAAAGCTTTTTTTATTGTTTCACTGCATTTATGTACTGTTTTATACTGTTTTAACTGCATTTTTCATTGCTAGATACTGTTTCATTACTCTAATTGCATGTTTACTGAATTACTTAACTGTAAACTGCTTTTTCATACCGAGAGTTGTATTTTCTGTTTGTGAGTGCTCTATCTGTGCTTTTCTATGCATTTTTGACTTTTTGAGGTTTCTGTGTTCTAGTCAGGTATCATATAACCAATTTGTTTGCAGTTAAAAGCATTCTCTAGTCTCCTTGCTCCTTTATCTTTTTAAAACTTTCATTTAGCTAGTAGCTGTAATACTTTCCCACCCCTCCTCCCTACTGTTGTCTTGTTCTTATACTTGGTGGCTTTGCAGTTGCCTGCTTGTACTGTGTATTTGATCTGGGACACTCCTCCCAGTCTAGTGTCATTAGTTCAATCTACCTAACAGAGACAGAACATTTGTGAAGGCCAAAACACTTCGATTCTTAACCTTGAATTAACTTCTGTTCCAGCTTTCTCCTTTTCCACTTTACTAACAAAAAAAAAAAATTCTAAGCTTGTCCCCCCCCTTTCCTGTAATGAGTCTAGTCCAGATACAGATTTGCTGTATCCATGACTGTTTGTAAGCTCCTGAGACCCCAAACCTTTCTGTGCTGGAGGGAAGCCTTCTAGCTTATCAGTGGGAGTGGTAAGCACTAGGTAACCTATCTACTACATAAGGAGTGGTTTCTGGCCCAGACATTGTAGTTATTGGCCGTTTGGGCAGTTTTCCTTCCTTCCTTTCCTGTAACTATAGTCCAGATACAGATTTGCTGTATCCAGGACTGTTTGTAAGCTCCTGAGCCCCCCCCCCCCAAGCATTTCTGTGTTGGAGGGAAGCCTTCTAGCTGATCAGTGGGAGTATTAAGCACTAGGTAACCTATCTATGACATAAGGAGTGGTTTCTGGCCCAGATTTGTGGTTTATTGGCCTTTTGGGCAGTTTCTTCCATCTCTTTCAACTTTCTGGCTTAAAAGCCTGCATTTGCGCTTGTTTCCCCCCATTGCTGTAACTAGTCTAGTCCAGATACAGATTTGCTGTGTCCAAGACTGTAAGCTTCTGAGCCCCCCAAGCCTTTCTGTGTTGCAGGGAAGCCTTCTAGCTTATAAGTGGGAGTGGTAAGCACTAGGTAGCCTATTTACCATGAGAGGAGTGGTTCCTGGCCCAGAAACTGTTGTTTATTGGCTGTTTGGGCAGTTTTTCCATCTCTCTCAACTTTCCGGTTTAAAAGCTCACATTTGCTCTTGTTTCCCACCTTTCCTGTAACTAGTCTTATCCAGATACAGACTTGCTGTATCCAGGACTGTTTGAAAGCTTCTGAGCGGTGCCAGAGTCGGCTCTTCATTTTTTCCTTAGATCTACTAGTTCTCTCCTCTCCTTAACTTATACTAGCTTATTAGTCTAGCACTTTACCAGACTTCTTGTAGCAATTATTGCTACCAGCACTGAATGTTCTACAAGGAAACAGATATAGTACTTATTATCAATGCCCACTCCACCAGGCATGTCTAAAGGTCAGTTCCCTGTGCTTTCTCCTATTAACCTGTTGAACTTGCGCATCCTGAGGCAATGTTGCAACTGCCGCATGTACACCGACAACCCTCTCCTCTTACCTTCCAACACTCAGACTTGCAAGAGGTGCACTTATATATCCAAATTGGAAGCCACGCACTCTCCAGCCAAGACCGGAATAGCTGGTCAAGAGGAGAAGGTCAACACTTGCATCACACCACATGGAACACATAGCCCTCTGGAACACACACCAGCACTGCCTTCACATAAAAACACAAACCACACACCCACCTTCGCAGAGGCTCTCAATAAAAATCTAGCCAAACAGCAGAGCCCTTCAAGGCAGAAATGCACTTGACCACAACACAACACTAATCACGAGACACATAACTCTCCTAAACATTGTGCCACTCAACCAAAGCCCCTAAGGCAAAACAGCATGCTCAACACACTAGTCATAGGTGACTCGATAGTGAGGCACACTGATGTCCCACTCACTAGGCTGAATAAGGAGAAAGTAACAGTCAGATGCCTGTCAGATGCTAGGATCCAACACATAATGCATACACTCAGGTCGCTCAACAACAGATACAAATATGACTCTGTCATTGTACATGTGGGTGTGAATGACCTGAGATGTACCTCCCTGGTCTACATGAAATGAGACACGGAGGAGCTCTCGGATTATGTAGCCCAGGCGGCTATGACCCTAGCCCTGAGCAGCATCCTACCATCACCCAGAATGATACCACAGTACAAGTAGAAAATGATTGATTTCAACATTTGGCTAAGTTTTTGGTGTCATTCTAAGGGGATCCAGTATCTGTCTGCCTGGGATGACATGATTGACAGACCTCGATGCTTTGCCAGAGATGACCTGCAGCTATCACCCCTGGGCTTCTGGATACTGGCCAAGGTTCTTTCCACCCCTATATTGCCTTTTGTAGCCAGTGTTCCAAAGACCAAATTATCACAGCAACAGCTACAAACAAATGCAATCTGAGGGTCATGTTGCTCAATGCTAGAAGTCTAAATCTCAAAATGCATTCGCTCGAGGCACTCCTTAAAATGAAGAACATCAACATTTGTGCTGTAACTAAGACCTGGTTCAAGGCAGCACTAGCAGGCTATAACTCATTCCACACCTTTCAGATGCAGAACTTAGACCAAAGCTCCAAAGGTGGTGGTGTCTCCATATTCATAAAGTATGCGGACACCTCCAGACTGGTAGCCCAACATAACGCATCAGAGATACTTCAGGTGCAGCTAACAGTGGGTAAGACAGTGATTCAGGTAGTATCCTGCTATAGGTCCCCAACCATGTCCCAAGACTCGCACTCCATGTTCCTAAGCACCCTGGAGAATATTAGGGTCCAACCTAACACTCTCTTACTAGGCAACTTCAACTACCCCTCCATTAATTGGGTAAACTACTCATGTACCAATACACTTGCCCAACATTTCCTGGAGTTCATTAATTCCAATGCCCTGGACCAGCTCGTTCTTACCCCCACTAGAGGTAGCAACATCCTTGACCTGGTCATTACTAACATGGGCGACCGTTGCTCTACACCAATAGTCAGCTTCTCCCTGGTTAGATCCGACCACGCGCTAATCACCTTGAAAATCCACATCCCCCCCCCCCCCCCCAGTAAAGGTAACCACCATGAAAAACTTCTCCAAAGCTAACTCTGGGATCCTAAAAACAGAGATGGCTAACTTCATGGCACCCATGCAAATGGAGAATAGTTGCGTGACTGCAGAATCATACACCAATGCACTGTACAAACATGTATGCAAATGCATGGATCTCACCATACCCAGTAGAACCAAGGCACTCTCTTCCAAAAAAAGGAAGCCAATCTGGTGGTCCCCGCCATAAGTCCCAAGACTGGAAAAACTCCTTTATCTGCCTCAACAAAAAGTTGAGATCCCTCATCAAATCCTGTAAAGCTAGGTATGAAAACAGAATCACAGCAAATAGTAAAGACAACCACAAGGCCTTCTATAGTTATGTAAAGAATCTCCACGGCAATACCCATATTTGCTCTGAGCTACTGCACAATGGTACCTACTATACTGAGCCAACAGATATTGCCAGTATAGTGGCCGACAGATTCAGTGCCAACTTTACCCTCCCCTCCCCAAAGGACCAATCACAATACCAGTAGATTGCCATGCACCCAGTATTCCTGCTGCACAGGTTAAAACAGCGCTGTCCAAGGCCAAGCATACAGCATCTATGGGACCTGCCAATATCCCTGGTTGTGTTCTACATGAACTGCAGAGTGAACTGGCACCTCACCTGTGTGATCTGTTCAATCACAGCCTCATCTCAGGCTTTGTCCCTGCCGAATGGTGCACTGCTACAGTTATCCCTCTCCACAAAGGGAGAGTGACTATAGACCCTGGGAACTATCGCCCCATTAGTCTGACGAGTCTGATATGCAAAGCTATGGAACGCATCATCATGGACCTAATAAACAAGGATATAGGGAATCTCCAAACTCTAGATCCCACTCAGTGTGGTTTTGTGAAGGGTAGATCATGCCTGCTCAACTTGGTCGACTTCTTTGAGTCAGTCACCAGAGCTGTGGATGAAGGCAGGGTGGTTCATACAGCCTACCTTGATCTGGCTAAGGCTTTTGATACCATTCCACACTCAGAAATCATAGAAAAACTCACTAAGCTTGGCATCAACCCCTATATTACTAGGTGGGTTGCAAAATGGCTCACAGATAGAACCCACAGTGTGAAAGTAGCTGACTCCAAGTCAGACTGCCAATTAGTCATGAGTGGAGTCCCACAGGGTTCGGTCTTGGATCCTCTCCTGTTTAGTATCTACTTCTCTGAAGTCCAGGCCAACACAAAGGGACTCTGGCTGACAAAGTTTGCAGACAGTTGCAAGTTGGGAGCTATTATTAACTCCCCAAGTGATGTTGACATCCTACAGAATGGCCTCACTGTGACCAATAACTGGTGTCAGAACGATGGCTTTAAGCTCAATGCCAAAAATGTGTTGTCATCCCCTTTGGGAAAAACCAGGTTCTCATGAATTACCACATTGATGGTAGTCCACTGAATACAGAATATGTTATAAGAGATTTGGGAACACGGGTTGACAGCAACCTCTCTGTTGATCACCACATTTCCACTGTGGTCAGAAAGTCCTTCTGTGTGGCACATCTCATTACTAAGGGTTTTGCATCCAGGAAGAAAGAGGTCATTGTCTCCCTCTACTCTTCCCTCATTAGGCCAATCATCAAGTACAATGCCCCATTTGGCATGTACCTCACTAGACACCTGCAACAACTGGAGAGGCCGCAAAAGTACCTCACAAAGAGGATCCTAGGCCTTAAACACTTGTCCTGTATGGACAGACTCAAAAAACTCCAACTATTCTCTGTCTTATATCACCTACGTAGAGGCACTCTCTGCTTGACTTACAAAGCCATGTCTGACCCAGCTCTGTTAGAAATGCTACATCTAAAAAAATCCCAATCCCTCTGCACCACACACTTCAGAGACCTGAACCTTTTTACCACAATTAACAGAACATGCTGGAGAGACAGGTTCATATCCCAGAGACTGCCCGTGCTATGGAACAGACTTCCCATACATGTCAAGTAGAGCACCTCGCTGACCCTCTTCAAGAGAAATCTTGATGAGTGGATGGGAAACAGAAAATCCACCCCGGGGATAACACCAGTGGCTCTACTCGACAGAGGCACTGGGAACTAAGGTTGGGTGGCACTATGCCAGGGTAATCCTATGGCTAGGCTTGTAAAGACCCCAGGGCCATTAGCCTAGTACACACCCATGAATCTATGTACCTTTGACCTGGCAGAGAAAGCTCTGCTTTGGATTAAACTTCTGACCTGGCTAACAAATTAATATAAGGCATACAAAACTGCTGGTAGCTGTCTTTGTTTACCACTGAGGTGATTAACAATATTTACCTTCGACAAACCACACACACCGATTTTGTAAGCATTTCATCAGTGTGATGACAGTATCATGTTTGAGACTAGAGTCTGTTATGAGTACTAATACGTTGTAGAACCTGAGTCAGTTCTGAGTAATTAGTCAAAATTCTGTTTACCAAGTATGGTGCCACCCTTACCTCAGTAGCCATGGCAACATTAACAGATTTAGAATATATTAATAACCTGTGGTGTGCACAAGCCCCCACAGAGGGTGCTGTAGGGTTGCATCCTTTTAGATATACTTAAATCAATGTTGAAGTAAATATATATTAGAGAATGTATATTAAAAAACAAACAGAAAAATAGTTTTGCTCAGGAGAATGCAATATGATAACCTGTTATTTTGACAAAACCACCATACACTGTTAATTACTGAGTTTTCATAGCATTGCTTAAAGAATATGTCAGTTACTGTTTATAACTGAGACAAAGACTGTACCAGTTTAACTACAGCAGTGACTGTGACAGTCTAAATGTCTATTTTCTAAAATTCCACTAGATGTCAGGTTAACATCAGTAGGTGCAGCTAGATCTAAGGTTTCCCTAATGCTTTTGTTAAATGTTACATGAGTTTACACTTTCTTTAAACACATTCCATATTTTATACTGTGCACTGTACAGAATATTCCTTTTTTGAATTTCCTAAGATGGTGACCATAGTATGCAGTCCTTGGAAACTTAGAAAAGGTGTTAAACATTTTTCTTTTGCAATGTATTTCTTTTCAAAAATCATTTCTAAAGAGCCAAATATACCTGCATGTTAAGAATGTCAGAATGTCAAACACAATTTAAACTTAGAGATATCAGACTAGTTAGTGTGTCTTCTTTGGTAGTTCTCATGCTCACATAAAGGGATTTTCTGTGTCACCTTCGTTTAGTGTTATCAGTCAGACAAGAGTAATTTTCTTACCTTTCATCTTCTCTTCACACTGGTCTGGTTTCTAGCTCAGATAAAATGCCCTTGGGGCTTCCTGATACATATCTGGATCTTAACTTAGGTGAAGATCTACAAATAGCTGACAGAAGCATTGAAATATAATTGAAATATAGATTATGATTGAAGATAAAGACCCCCAATGGAGTTGGTCAATTTCCATGCTTATTTTATAAACTGCAAATGCCACTGAAAGTGTTCTTTCATGAATGTGTCATGCATTCTTTAACTTTATGGCCGAGTTAAAAAAAAATCTTTGCAACTCCCCAGTGTTAGTAACCTTGTATATTTACATTTGTCTTTTTCCTGTTTTGTTTACAGGTTCTCATTATATAAAAGTAACTTTCTTTAATAACACTGCGGTGGTGGTGCTGCGGTAGCGTTGTCACCTCGCAGTAAGATGTTGTCCTGTTTGATTCTCAGCTAAAGCGTCTTCTGTGTGGAGACATGCGTGAATGGGCGTATCTTCGTTGAAGGTTGTGCGTCAGGGCTGGCAACTCGGTACGTAAAAATCTACTGCCAATCATTAGCGGACCGGAGTTCCGCTGTGGCGACCCCTAACCGGGAAAAGCCGAAAGATACAACAACTTTATTTAATAACATATTTTTAGTTCCTTTAATCTCTATACTGTTGTAGTACCTACTGTGCCATTTTTGTTGGTTCTCTGGAATGTCTCTTTCATGTTTATGTTATTTAAATGGCAAGGTCTTCCATAATTGTACAATATATTCCAAATTATGTTTTAATTTTTATAAAGAGGTACATCATAGAGAATTACGATCAGGTCTCTGGTCATGATCAACTTGTAGTGCATGTAGCGCCACAGTTGCTCTCCAGTATTGTGAAAGAGACTTGCTTATTAAACACCTATCTGATGTCAGAAAGGTGCTTAACAAACTTTTGTAAAGTAGCCTATGCACTGTTAAGACTGTGTCTCATGCAGGAGATTAAATAAAACATGACAGCACTAGTAAGCAAAGAACATCAGGTGTAAACTAGCTTTGAAAACTGTTAGATACTTTGCTAAAAAGTCTGGCAGAATAATGTGTGCTAATACTGCTTAAAGTCTCTTTAGAGGAACACCTCTTTTCTGCCTGTTGTCCATTTGGCAGTGCTGAGTTTATCAAACTTTCAAAGGATTTAAATGTCAGTAGAACACTTTGTGCACCTACAGTTTTTTCTCTAACTGATATGGGACAGCTAAAGTTCCATGCACTACAAAAATTTTTTTATCAGGACTCACTGATCATGGTCTTTATTATGTGCTATCAGCATGGAAGCCAATAAAGTCACCTCTCAAAGTTCACTATTCAGTTGAATTTCTTGGCACCGGTGTCTTGAGCACATAATAGGTTGGTTATGATGAGAACCAATCATACTCACCTTTTCTATGTGTTTGAGAAATGCTTGTCAAGAAATTCACCTTGAGAGTGGAACAAGGTGAAGTTTGGGAGATGACTTGACAGCCATGGCATGAAAACAATGTCATTATAATTGGAGAGATCCAGTCATAAACCTTTGTAGTGCAAGGAGCTTAATCTGCTCCGTCAGTTATAGAAAAAAGTGTTTCAATGTAAAATGTTTTACAACTTTAAAAGCCACAAAACTCTTGCACAGTCACACAGAAAATGTGAGGAAGTAATGCCTCTATAAGAATAAACACCCAGACACTGTATTGGCTACTGCTTTGTCATAAAAGGTACCCATATAACAAAGCCCTGTTCTTTTTTGTGTTTATTCAGTTACTTCATTCCTCAAGTTCACCATGGCATATTTCCTCACTAACTTTCCAGAAAACAATGGTAGAAGCTTTCCTGATGTTGACATAGGAACTGTAGGTCACTGCTGTCTGATCAACATGTCAAAGAATTATGAGTATTTCATTTAGAAGTACTTCAAAGAAGTGTGAGTATTTCATTTAGAAGTACTTATAGTGCCACCACTGATGCTGGCATTTATATATGTTGTTATCTGTCTGGGCAGTGTCTGCTGTAAGTTCCTTACTTCTGGTATGTGGTTTACTTGTCCCTAACTCCCATGTCTTCCCAGTGCTCCTTGTTTTGTATTCTGAATGGGATTTCTTTCTGTCATTAATTTCTGGTCTCTTTCTCTCTCTCTCTCTTAACTTTCTCACTTTCTGGCTATCTGATGACTTTTTCCACTATAAGCCACACATTCTATTGCCTGCTTGCAGAGGGGTGAGTGTCGTGCTGTTCTTCATCAGTCTTTTCCTACAGATTATGTGCACTTATGATGAATGAAACTGTACTGTCCCCACCAGAAATGTTCTTCTTGCTCCTTGTGAATCTAAGATTACTTTATTTCCATTATTTACTGTTCTAAATCCTTTATTTAGTTGGTGGTTTAGTTGTTCTTGCAGATATACCTTTTTTTAACAATTAACAGTATGTATTCATCTTTCTTCACATTATAAATGGTAACCTTTCTAGCCTGATAAATGAATTATTTCTGGAAACTGTTCTTGTAGGCATCCTAATATCGAGCCCCTGCTTTTGTAGCCTGACATTCATTCACCCCTCCTGATTACTAAAATGGTGTCAGACATTACTTCACGCATGCTACACCCAGCAACACACCAGTACCATATGATAAAATCCTGCAGAGCTCTCAACCTGCTATCTCCAAAATGAGGAAAACTAGCCCTCATAATGTGGAACAAATGGGCAAAATGTGGAACACATACTAACGGCTTACTAACATCTTCAACTAGGAAAGTCATAGGGTGGTTTAAATATGCTGCCTTGAATTGTAAAAAAGATATTTTAATGAATCAATATAATTCATTTCTATTTAACATGGATATCAGTTAAAAAATTCCTGACTGAATGTATGACCTTTGAATGTGGAACTTTGAGAAACATTAACTTTTTAAGACAACAAATGAGGTACGTTCCTCCTAATGAGGTACATTTCAAAGGAATGATGGCATCTGGTAAATAGCAGATCCATTCACAAAGTGCAGCCGTTTTATCTGCAGTCTTCCATAAATCACTATGTCTGGGAAATTGCTAAGTACAGGCCAGGTGTAGTCCCACCTACCGCAACCCATTCTTCTTCTCCATCCTGAAGAACATCTGGCTGATTAGCAGACCCAAAATATTTAACTCCATCCCGTTGGATATTTTCCAGTACGTTTAATGCACTATGTCTCAAACAGTGGTGGCTGGTGACTTCAAATAAAAGGGGAGGCTGCAGGATACACCTGAATGGGGGTGGGGCCAACTAGAAAGGGGTTGGGTTACCTTCACAGGGTGGGGCTAAGATACAGTGTGGTCAGCACTGATCATGCTTGCTATTTTACATAAAATAACTGCCCAGTCACTATTGCACATGCTGAACAGTCTACCGAATCTCTTTCGGCTTTCCCCGGTTAGGGGTCGCCACAGCGGAATTCCGGTCCACTAATGATTGGCAGTAGATTTTTACGTACTGGCTTGCCTGGCCTAACGCACAACCTTCAATGAAGGAATGCCCATTCACGCATGTCGCTACACAGAAGACGCTCTAACTGAGAATCGAATGGGCAACGTCTAACGGTGAGGCGACAACACTACCGCAGCACCACCACCGCAGTTGAACAGTCTACCGAATACTAAACTAAATCACATTTCAGAGCTAATGAGGTGTTTAAGTTATGCTATAACAGCACAAAACCTAAACATCTCTAAACATTAAAAAAGTGGTTGGTCTTGACTGCATGAAACTGTTATGAGTACACATGATGTAGTAAATATACATTGTACTGTATCAGGTAATTTGTATTTTTTACAATGCCAAGTGAAAGGTAAGGAGATTTGGAAATCCCACTGTACTATCTTAATTTATTACTCAAAGTTCAAGGTCACTCCAGCACCTAATGTGCCAGTGGTTCTGAGAGATGGTGACACAGTCTTGTATGACAGGTGACTTTACCAAAAAACACATTAATCATGCAAAGCCAGAAGTACAACAATAAACAGCAGGGCCAGTCAATTCATTTCACTCACAAACATCCCCCCCCCCCCATTACCAAACAAAAGTATCTGCTTTGAATCTGCCAGGATTAAAGTAGAAATAATAGTAACAATTACTGTAGGTTACATACTTGCATTAATTTCATTTAGTTGACAAACATTATTCACAACTGATGTGTGCCAGCTCAACTTACACAAATACAAATTTAATTTAATTTTACTTTTGTTTACCCAGGTTTGCACAACCGTCTTTAGTAAAAAAAAAAAAAACTTTTCAGCATTTGTCTGGGGAGAAAACCTCTAACATATTACAAACATTTTTAAACAGATGTTCAGTATATACATGAACAGATATAAAACAACATATATTAAGAATGACTCACATTTGCTAATTAGATTACGTTCATCTGAAAGTACAGACAACTATTACAGTTTTGCAAAGCTAAAATTACAACAGTAAACAGCAGAGCCAGTTGTTTCATTCACACATGGCTCCAATCCCTATTGCCCATCCCACCCGCAATATCTGATTTGCTCTTGTGAGGTTAAAAGACAAAAGAAAGGATAAAAGACAACATTGTTATTAATATACATATTATTTTTACATAAACAATAGGCAGATTTCAGAGCTTGTGGTCGATCTTACTTTACTAAAATTCACGTTACTCTTGCATAGCATGTCAGAAGTACAAGGTCAGTCATTTCACTCACATATACTAGGCATAGCCCCCAGCCCAATTGCCTGCCACCAGTATCTGCTTTGAGTCTACAAGGTTTATAATAATGAAGAGAGAAGACAATGGTAACATTACTGTATTTCTTTCACATCATATAGTCAAGAGCTTGCAGGTGATCCTACTTCAGTTCGCCCATACACACCTTAGTCATGCAAGGCCAGAGTTTCAACAACAAAACATCCATGCACCATCCTAATCTGTTTTGATTGACCCTGAAAAAAGTTATTAGGTTAAAAAAAACCAAACATTTCATCCACAAGCAGCCGCCAAAACACACTGCGTACCTAGTATCTGATTGACCCCTGCCAGGATATTGTATTAGAAAAAACAACATCCAAAGTCAAGCAGCCTCCAAAGCACACTGCCTTCTTAGTGTCTAGTTAACCCTGCCAGGATATTATATTAAAAAAAGAAATTCATTAACAACCCCCAAAACACACAGACCACTAGTATATGGTTGACCTCTGCCAGGAAAAAAATGCAGAAAGTATCTGGTTGGCCCTGCCAGGAAAAAAAATGAAAACTTAATTATTTTTTTGGTGGGGTTAATTTATAAATAGCTTTGCTTGGCTTCTCTCACCTTAAAGTTTGATTCTGAGTCTCACTCAGAATCAATAAAAAGTCCAGTTGATGGATTTCTTCTGTCTCTTGCTCTCCCCCTCACAACTTAACTATATCTAGTTAAAGCACAGGAAGAGAATGTGAGAGTAACTGGACTAATCAGCAGCCATGTCATGTACTCAGGTTATATGACAGGCTGCTGATTTAACAGTCCCATTGGCCTCTAACTTCATGCAATTTAAACTGCAATGACTTCTGGAGATCTTCATTGACACCTGCAGTTTCCCAGTCTGGACTGTTTTAAAAACAGTCTGGCAACAAAAAGATATATATTTTTTAATTCTAAACTGGAACTCAAGCATGCATGTGCACTGCTCTGAGTTCCACATCACATTGCTTCTTCAGATTTATACACTAGTTTGCAGTTCAATTTGTTGCTAGTGTGTAAAAATATACTAATTTTTTTTTAATGAGGAAATTGTGGGGCTGCAGCCCAGCAGTCCAGTACCACAAGTCAGCCCTGGTCTCAGACATTGTCAAACGCTATCTGGTGGTGGCAATGGTGAGCAAGAGCCCGTAATGATGCACTAGCTACTGATGGCTTCTGAGGTGACACACTTGAAAGTTAGCATTCCTGATTACAGAAAGAATGACTTATTCTTTATATTTTATTATATAAAATTAACTGGTTTATTTATGCAAAAACTGCTTGCATTTATCGTTTGCCAAGCTATACCCTCTACACTGTATAATTTTTGTACTATTAACCATGTTATGACTGAAAAAAAAGTTTTGCATCAGTTCACATACACATTTACAAAATAAAAAAAAAGTCAATCAACTAGTAATGTCTACCATTAACTGACATTATGGTGAGTTCAACTTCAGTGTAAATGTATCTCTTTATTTATACTTCAATTGGCATCTGTCTAATACTGTACCCACACAGATGTCAGGAATGCTGAGCCTCAGGAAAGGTGGTCAAAATTTAGGATTCTTTGGAACAATTATGTTCAGGCAGGTGCAGGCATGTGGTTTGGAAAAAGAGAAACTCCTACACTATCAAGCGTGTCTGTCCATCAATACCACTCTTGTTTGGCATCTACTTTTCCGAAGTACAAGCAAACACAGGAGGGTTATGGCTGACAAAGTTTGCAGATGACTGCAAACTGGGCGCCATAGTAGAAAACACATCTGACACAGATATCCTTCAGAAGGGTCTCACAGAAACGGATAACTGGTGCCAGAGCCATGGCCTAAAGTTAAATGCCAAAAAATGCATAGTCATACCCTTCGGGAAAAACAAGGTTACCCCTAGCTACCAAATAGGTGGCAATCCACTGAGTACAGAAGAAGTTATCAGGGACCTGGGGACCCAGGTTGATAGTAGTCTGTCATTCGACACCCATGTAGCTAAAGTAGTTAGGAAGACCTTCTACATTGCCCACCTTATCATGAAGGGATTCTCATCTAGATCAAGGAGGTCATAGTCTCCCTATACTCATCACTCATCAGACCAATGATTGAGTACAATGCCCCATTCGGAATGTATCTGACCCGACACTTGCAGCAGCTGGAGAGGCCACAAAGTTCCTCACCAAAAGGATAAAGGGTCTCAAACATCTGTCCTATGCTGCCCGACTGAAAGAACTCCAGCTCTATTCAGTCGTCTACCGCTTGCTCAGAGGTGACCTTTGCCTAACATACAAGGCCATGTCAAACCCAGATTTGATGAATATGCTTCACCTCAAAAAATCTAGATCCGTCAGAGCCACAAGGGCGGGAGACTTAAACCTCGACACGGCTATTAATAGGACGTGCTGGAGGGATAGATTCATCACCCAAAGACTCCCTATGCTGTGGAATAAAATCCCGGTATATGTGAGGCAAAGCCACCTCGCTGGCCTTGTTCAAGAGAAATCTTGACCAATGGATGGGAGATCGCAGATATACCCCAGGGATTACCTCAGTGTCACTGCTCAACAGAGGCACAGCAAAATAATGGGTATAGTTCCCCATACTAAAGGGGTGGCGTAAGCCACAAAACTATGGGCTAGGCTTGTAAATGCCCTTGGGCAGATAGCCTAGTATGAACCTATGAACCTATGAACCTATGAACCTATTAGGGGGGATTGCACACCACTGCACTGCTAGTACCGATACACTTAGTAAAAGCGGTAAACTAATATGGCTTCAACATTCAGTGACTGGGCAGAGAGATGATGACTGAAGTGCCACAGTTAACATATGTCATCAAGGAGGGGCTACACCTCTGTACTTTAAGGGACAGAACTTACAAGAACTGTTATATGGGCTTGTGAAAGTCGCTGTACAAAGGTGCAGACCTTTTAAACCTATTCCTTATAAATGTTGTCCAGGGTGATACTTAGAAAAAGGGTTACATAAGTTCTGGATCATTTTACTTGACTGTAGCATGTTTGATCATCATCATGAAAGGGTTTCAATTCTTGAAATGTATGGTGTATTCCACTGGGCTGCGCATTTAGGAGTAAGTCACATCCTGAAAGTTAAGGTGTTGATTGAGGCCGTTCTAGTTTAAAGTGATTAGTGAAATGTGTTTCTTCCTGTCTTTTGTTTGCATGAAAGAGAAGACATTATTTGTTAATCTGTATGGCAATGTTTTGCTGAAGGTATATCTAGCTTGAAAAGCTTAGGAAGTGTATCTATGTACTCTGGAACCCATGTGACCTCAGAAAATGGAAAATATGCTGTCATGCCTTGGTGATGCAATGGTTAGCATTGTTGCCTCACAGCAAGAGGTTTTCTGGCCCAATTCTTGGCTGGAGTGCCTTCTGTGTGGAGTCTGCATGTCCTCCCTGTGGTCAAGTGAGTTTTAAAGACATACAGATATGTGCATATGTGTGTGCGTGTGCCTTCAGTGAAGGTTGGATGCTGGTCTGGCAACTTGATACTGTAAAAACTCCACTGCCAATCAATCTGTGCACCGGTGATCCACTGTGACGACCCCTAAGCATGAAAAGCTGAAAGACATTGCTTTGGTTTTGTCCACTTTCAATAAGGAAAGCAGTATATAAGCTAAATGCCAAAAAGATAATAAAGTAAATGAAGAAACCTCTTAATAAATGGGTATGCACTTAAAAACTGCATAAAAATTTCACTTAATAATACAAAAGACACTGTGCAAAATATGCTGTACAAAATAAATTGTGCAAGATGGTTGTGCAACATGAATTATATATTTTCTTTAAATGAAGGGACTCTGTATTTTAGGCGCCTAAATTAGTATTTAAACGCTTGATTGATTAATTTAAGACATTCTGAGGAAGTTCACATTACTGTGGATGAAAGCACTAAATCTGAATTTGTTTTAGTTTTTTTATTAAACCAGTGGATTTTCATCTTGTTGGTGTCCGTTTTCTTCTAAGGCCTTCTGGTCTCAATTCATTACTTTATTATTTGGTTGCCGAACGCTATTGTGAGGTCTGTTCCAGTATGGTGCCTCAAGTCACATAGGTTCATAGGTTGGTACTAGGCTATCGGCCCTAGAGTCTATACAAGCCTAGCCATAACAATTCCCTGGATATTTCTTCCCACACTATTTACTTCCCTGAGTAAATTACCATGGCTCTGTTATACATCATCTTCTGAGGCTTACTTGCATTGTTTCTGAAAAGCTGTTTTAATTGCTTGGTTCTCCCACTGCAGAGTCCATACCCAGGACTCTTTGTATTGCCCAGTTGCAGTAGAAGTGTCTAGTTTTCCTTTGTCATACTTGGTGGTCTTATCGCAGTGCATATGCCTCACTATTGCGTGCCCCTATCAATTCCAGCTCCCAGTTTACATCAAAATGCATTCTCAGTGATACTACGAGTTTCAAGCCCCCTAGTACATAACAATGAATTTTTTTGACATTGGAGACTAGGGATATTCCATCTCATTAGTGTCAAATAAATTTTTAAAACTCCCTTTAGCTAATTGACTGCTTAAATATAAAAGAGTTTATCCCTTTCATCTTCTGACCTCTGTCTGATAACTGCATTGCAGAAAATTCATGCTAATTTCTGGAACTTCAGTGCTGTCCCTTTCTTATGAGTTGAAACACATTTTACAAATTAAGATAAACAAATGTACTTCAGTATAATTTTCAGTACTTGTGTGCGATTGTGTATTTGAGTGTGTGCGTGTGACTGTGTGTGTGATACTGTATTTGAGTGTGTGTGTGTGTGTGTGTGTGTGTGTGTGTGTGTGTGTGTGTGTGTGTGTGTGTGTGTGTGTGTGATAGTGTATGCGCGAGTGTCTGTGTTTCAGAGTGTATGTGAGCGTCTGTTGTAATGTACTTGAGTGTGTGTGTGTTTGTTTCTGTGTTACTGTGCTGTAGTGTATTTGAGTATGTGTGTGTGTGTGTGTGTGTGTGTGTGTGTGTGCCCGAGTGGCTGTTGGAGGAGGCTGCTGGAGAAGTTATTGCTCTGTGGTCCTTTAATATCTTGAGCCTGGACTTCTGGGTAGTATTTATGTTATAAACTGTAGCACAGAAGTTTGAGAAAAAAATGACAGTTGTCAGTTGTATGAGTCTATACTGAAACTGGTGAACACAAGACTCGTGCAACAGTTTAATTATCTGAATAAAAATGTGCAATATACATAGTTGTGCAGATGTGTAATGAATGAAACAGTCCACTTTTCAGATGCATGAAAATATATTTTGTTGCCAACTCACAAATGAGTTTTAACATCTGTCATACAAAAATCACCTTTCTTAATAATCCCGCTTCTGAGATTTGGCTTGAAAATATTGAATAGTATTAATTGTCAAACTGCATTCTTTCAGCAAATCCAGAATATTAGCTTGCCATTTTTTAAAGATTTAATTATCAGTAGTAAAAGAAATCAACATAGAGGAGTCAAAAACAAACTTGAGAGAGTCCATTCAAATTAGTGTAAATTTGGGACTGAAATTCATTCTTAAATCGCTGTTTATTCTAAATTATTTCAACAATTTAAACTACAAAAATACTCATATATTGACAAAAAAGATTCCTCAGGATGTAATAAGTAAATCATCCATTCACTCTACCAAACCATTCTAAGAAAGATCAAGGGACCATCCACCCCCACCCTCCCTTGGCTTCAAGACCAGATACTGGCTCTCATTAAAGCCAATAGGCCTTTCTACAGAGGTTAGACTGGTGGAGCGTAATTTTAAATCCTAAATCAAGGAAGCTATTCATCAGCATTTCAGTCTCCCTGGCCATGTTTGCAGAGTAGATTTAATTGGCATAATATTACATTTAAGGGATCTGAAGAAGGCCTCCCACCCATTGGTGGGACTTTTTTCATTATCATATTAGGGGCAGGATGGAAGCAGCTCTGGCTGTATGCTTGTGTGCACTGTTCTCCACATCAGGACATGCCGTTGTATCCCTTCATTACAATAAATGTTTTGTGTGGTGTCATTTTATTTAATTGTGATGTTGTTGCTCAGGTATTTATCACCATTTCTGGGACACTAGGTGCAGGGGTACTGCTATCACTGTTGTACCATCTGTACTTACACCACCAGAAATTCCTGCTCCAGCTTCACAGTATATTTCATGATGCACAAATTCTTGAATCATGAAAAATGCTGTGGATGTTCATTTGTTCCTGTACTGTGTACCTGGATGTTCATTTGTTCCTGTACTATGTACCTGGATTTTGTTTGTTCACGTACTGTGTACCTGGATGTTTGTTTGTTCACGTACTATGTATGTGAATGTTCATTTGTTCATGTACTGTGTACCTGTATGCTCATTTGTTCACGTACTGTGTACCTGGATGTTCGTTTCTTCCCATACTGTGTACCCGGATGTTCATTTGTTCCCATACTGTGTACCCGGATGTTCATTTGTTCACGTACTGTGTACCTGGATGTTCATTTGTTCCCGTACTATGTACCTGGATGTTCATTTGTTCCCGTACTGTGTACCTGGATGTTCATTTGTTCCCATACTGTGCACCCGGATGTTCA